>NW_013665696.1:924015-929003 GCF_000517525.1 Limulus polyphemus | reverse complement strand
TTTTTTTATTGTTGCATCATTTAGTTTTTACGTCATTTAATAATATCGCTCTCTCATGGTGGTGTTGCACCGTTCGAATGGTCGAGAATAAACCTCGAAGCAAATATATAGTGCTAAACAAGTCACTCGTAGCGCCACGGCTTGCACCTGCAGCAACACACAATTATATTAGCATAAGCAAACCATTATTATGAGTTGAAATTTCCCTCTGTATTACTTGCTAATTTAGGTAACAATGTTACCTTGTACATGTGTATCAAGTTCCCATTTATTAAACCGAAAGAGATAATTAAAGATAGTACCAACTTTCATATTTTTATCTCGAATCGATCTTCTGGGTAGTGATAAACTTATAACAATCTCCAGTGCAAGTACAGGAGCCTTATCAAAATAACATAGTTTATATAGTTATGTTTCGTCACTCTGAACGAGAATCGATCATATGACATAGTGGTACAACATATTTATAATTGTTGACATTTTAAAATTTATCTTTCCAAGTGACAGGTAAAGCTTAATCATTAATTGACGCTGTAGGCTTCCAAAGGCATAAACGTATATCATGACAAACATATACGACACAGTTACACTTGCCTTTCAAAAGCACAGGAAATAGAAGGTCATTATTTCGTTCACGTTCTAGGAGCTATCGCAATAGGATGTACCAAATGTTGGACTGCCTTGAGCAGCTTCTGTCGTTTAGTTATTCCATTCGTGAAAGTTATAAATTATTTTGTGCCTACGTGACAACATTCAAAAGGTGCATTATAAAAATGCCGTCAATAAATTATCTGTCTTCCAATGAAATGCTTACCAATAAATAAATTAAAACTTTTATTTTTTTATCTTTTAGGATATCAAGTTGTAAAAACGGTTTTCTGATTTCCTAGTATTATAGATAATTATCAACAACATTTGAAGTTGAATAAAATTAACATGTTTGTCTTAGATTTACCAAGCTTATTCTTCGAATAACAAGTCTTTGTGACATTTATCTTCCATTATCCCGGATTCCATTGAAAAGGATGTAGAAGCTTTGCCAAAGTTCAATCAGTTGAAAAAAAAAAAGATTAGGATTGAAGTTGAGCGGAAAGATGTTCCTTCAGATTACCAGCATACGACCAGTTTTCAACACACACACACACACAAAACGAAATAAGAATGAAAGGTCATTGATTATCTTCAACCTGAACTGCACCTTATGTGAGACATAGGCTAAACTGCCAGATCAGAGTCTCCATGGCTCAATCATTATCATTCTTTATTTAGAGTCTCTGACCAGAGGTAGGAAAACCAGTCAGAAGTATTTGCCGTCTATGCGGCTACCTTTAACGAAAAGCAGAACTAACTGTCTCATTTATAAAATTAATTGTACAGAGGGTTAATATGAAGCTTCCATGATCAGGCACTAAAGCTCAACATCACAACGCTCTTTATAATCAGGACGGTTACAGGTCGTTCCTATCCCACACATCTTAACAAACTTTCCACAGATCCTCCATTTTATGTGGACGTTAGTTTCTATAACCATGTTTAAGTAGACTAAAGATGTGTTGTGTTAATCTATGCTTACTGTGATTTGGTAGGACCGATCCAAGATGTTTTATGTTGTTCTATATTAATTTTGATTTGCTACGACCGATCCAAGATGTTTTATGTTATCCTGTGCTTACCATGATTTGGTAGGGCCGATCCAAGATGTTATATATTGTTCTGTTTTAATTGTGATTTTATAGGACTGATCCAAGATGTTTTATGTTGTTCTATATTAATTTTGATTTGCTAGGACTGATCCAAGATGTTTTATGTTATCCTGAGCTTACCATGATTTGGTAGGACCGATCCAAGATGTTTTATGTTGTTCTATATTAATTGTGATTTGCTAGGACTGATAGAAGCAAGAAAGTAATGTTGCTATAGAGCGTTCAGCCTATTTTACATGTTCCTATTACTATGAGAAATCACAAAAACGCACTTAAAATTTGTTGAGATAATATTCAATATAACTTGATCAATAATGATATTAAGTGCAGACAACTCTGCAGAGTAAATATCTATATATAGTCGGCACTGATTACTTGAAAAGTTCGATTGAAATTCAAAGACAAAAATGTCACGTTAACGACTGTCCATGTAAGGTAGTGTTTAGTACTGCATAAGCTACACGTAATTAATCTTGAGAAGTGATCACGTTTTGACCTTAAACAACTTTATATGATAATCAGTACAACAAAACTCCTGACTCTTCAAGTTACCGCCATTTTATAAACCAGATAACCATCAACAAAGATTTCAGGTCAGCTTCGACTGCACGGAACATATGCTTATTTTATGTAAATATGTTTTATCTCCTACGTTCCTTTTATTCGGATTTTAAACCTTATGAATAAATAAACAAATATCCTTAGATATGGGCTGTTCAGTACAATTTACCTCCTCTTTTGAATTCAGGGTGCTTATTACTTATCAATAATTTAGAGTTTAGATCCTTGAACAAATAATTAGCAATTACTGTGTTATAATGAATCAGGTCTTTCTGCCATATAATAATAATTAAATTAACAAACGATCTTTGTTCCAGTTTGGTTGTGATTTACGAGCAGTTGTAAATGTTTAGGTTTTAGTCGTGACTACGGGATGTAACTGAGGTATATAATGAGTACAGTAAAGATAATGAACAAGTTTTTTTTTTCAGTGATTTAAACTCTCCGAAGCAAATACTATTTAAATCAATAATAAGTTCTACATGCATGGTTTGTCCGAGAAATATTTGGTAACGCCATAAAATTTATTACTCCTAAGAAGTAGTTAGTCTAACTGTGTTCAGTCTGACAGTTGCATGCAAGAGGTGGGAAAGTTCCTGGTATATACATTAAACTCTTTATAAATGTAACACGCCCTTTATACATAGCTCCTTCAATCAAGATTAAGGCTTTAAATATATGTTTCAATTCTTCTGTGTAGGTGTCGATATATTCCACAAAAATGTATTTTTATATTCTCCTATAACAGAAATATGGTTCCATACTCAGTCGCCCCTGGGGAAGAAAGGTCTGCCTTTCATTAGTGCTCGGGATATATGATTTTCTTCTTATTTTTTTATTTCGTTGATTTTTTTAAACCTACATGTTTTTTAACATCGTGATCTAGTATTAAGTATTCTGTGAGTATTTTGCAAGAAAAAATAAAACAGAGACAACAAAAAGAAACAAAAACTGTGTTCTTATAGAATTCAGGGATATATAAACCTACTCAGTATAAGAACGAGTATATATAACTTTTGTTACGCCATCGCTTTGTTATTAAGAACCACTCTTACACTGTATTTTCATTTCATGTGAAATAATAATAATAAAATTATTATTAATTATTTAAAAGAACTGTCACACAAATGTGAAGGACAGTATTACAAAATGTTTCTTTTCTTTTACTGTCTCATTTCCATTCCCTCCAAATTGTGTCACGTATAATATATTATATCATATATATATATATAATAAAGTGAGTTTCAAATTTAACCTTTCAGGGCAATAGTTCCTTTTTTTTACGACTACTGCAATAGAACTAATCTTCGCTTAGAAATGATTTTGAAAAATAGTCATGATTTGAGTATTTCTTAATTTAGAGCTATAACTTTTGGAGATTTTATTCGGTCAAGTTACACCGAACAAAAACCTTCTCATTCCATGACCAATTTTATAGCGAATAGTTCGCTTGCAAAAAATGAAAATACATTGTTAAAGGATAATTTTTTTCTCATTCTTTTGTTTGTATTAAACGTGTTCATAAAATACAACGAGGCATTGCATCGGGTACGGAGATGTATCATAGTGTAAACGAAAATTCATTTATTGTGCGTTGCATACCTTTAAGCGTGTTTATTTCTATTTTACTCTTTATTTTCCTATATATCTATATAGGAAGTCTTCAAATTATTTAGGTTATGTAGTCAGAATGGCACAATAGAAACTTGTAAATGTCAGGAAGACATTAAAAGTTTAGGCAAATCCCAACGACTGGTCTGTATTATATAAAGGCTTTTATCTCAATGCATGGAGACTCACTAAACTGTTTCATACGTCCCCTACTGCGAGCTGTCGGAAGTAAAGAAAATGAATATGGTCAATGGTAAATGAGGCAGAAGACGTTATACAACTAACTGTTAAGCCATGGTCCAGGTTCTTTCATCATGAGAATATTACCTTTCTACTCTAAATGGGTACCACCAACTGTGTTCACCAATGCTACACCGAAGCCATTTACTAGTCATTAATAGCTGTTTTGTACAGGATACAAATACTGTATGTGTCTGGATATTCAATGCATGACTTATATCGGTTATTTCTGGTTAACTTTGTTTTTTCAGAATGATAAGGTAAGATACTTCGGTTCAAAGTTTGGTGGTATTTAAAAATGTTTTTATAAAGGTACATTTATTTTTTCTTATGAAAAAACAAAACAAAAACACATTAAGTGTTAATTTTTTCTTTCAAGAAAAAGCTCCTAAAATTTCTCAAGCTGCTAAGTATTCATCTGCAAAATTCAAACGTCACTTAGGCTTCAATGTCTCAGAACAAACTATGGAACAAAAACTCTAAGGTATACATTCCGTTGTTGTGTGCCCCCCCCCCCCAGTGGCACAGTGACTTACAACGCTAGAAACCGGGTTTCGATACCTGTGGTGGGAAGAGCACAGTAGTCCATTGTGTAGCTTTGTGCTTAACTTCAAATAAACAAACCGTTGTTGTGCTTAATATCAAACAAACCCGTAATATCAAGTGACAGAGAATAACTGATAGCTTATAACTGCTAAGAAATGTTCCGTTAAACGTATTTGAATTTACTACAAGAAGTAACATGGTTATGGAGCAAAACACACAGAGTTTAGTTAAGAAAACAATTTCAATCAAAGTCGTTCTAGATATAAACTACTAATTCTTATATAGACCACTTTTAATACTAGGTTGTAGTCGTGGGAGGCAAGGCAC
>NW_013665696.1:912421-923994 GCF_000517525.1 Limulus polyphemus | reverse complement strand
ATAGGTTTTATTAAAGGTACATTTATTTTTCTTTATGAAAAAACAAAACAAAAACAACATTAAGTGTTAATTTTTTCTTTCAAGAAAAAGACTCCTAAAATTTCTCAAGCTGCTAAGTATTCATCTGCAAAATTCAAACGTCACTTAGGCTTTAATGTCTCAGAACAAACTATGGAACAAAAACTCTAAGGTATACATTCCGTTGTCGTGTGCCCCCCCCCCCCCAGTGGCACAGCGGCATGTCTACGGACTTACAACGCTAGAAACCGGGTTTCGATATCTGTGGTGGGAAGAGCACAGTAGTCCATTGTGTAGCTTTGTGCTTAACTTCAAATAAACAAACCGTTGTTGTGCTTAATATCAAACAAACCCGTAATATCAAGTGACAGAGAATAACTGATAGCCTATAACTGCTAAGAAATGTTCCGTTAAACGTATTTGAATTTACTACAAGAAGTAACATGGTTATGGAGCAAAACACACAGAGTTTAGTTAAGAAAACAATTTCAATCAAAGTCGTTCTAGATATAAACTACTAATTCCTTATATAGACCACTTTTAATACAGGTTGTTACCCATATTACACTGTTATTACAGTTAAACCATTAATTCAGTTATTTGCCTGTTTTACATTGCTAATACAATTATGTCCTTTTGTAAGAATGTAAATATATATATATATATATATCGCAGGTGGTTTATACAGTTATTTGGCAGTATTATGTTGTTAATACAGTTTTCTTGTGTTGTTAGTCAAATAAAGTTTTCTTTACACCTGTGCTGACATAGTTATTTGCTTACGTATGTTGTTAAAAGAATTATGTGCTTTCAAACTTTTCGTCTGAACAACTCGTTTATTTAATGCTGGTCTCTCATATATTATTTTACACTAGCAGCGTTACCCGACGTTGCCCGGGTTTTCCAAAAAACAACAACAAAAACCCGACTCTCTCTGTTCCCCTGTTCCATATTTCGATAGGTAAAAAATATTTTGTGAATTTATGGAAAAAAGTATGAGTACCAGTTCCGCCGAACAGGATAAGATTAGCTTTATTCCTCCCATCCACCTCCTCAAATAATAAAATTTCGAACGTAAATATGTATGTAATATTTTGTTCAATTTGCTTTAATGTACATTTAATATATATTTTTTATGAATGCGATACCGTGTTTAACATTATGGCATTGTTGTATGAAATATACTAAAACAAAATGTAATATTGTATTTTATAATGTATGAAAATAAAAACAAAATCCACTTCCAGGTATTGAACCACCCGGAGAAAAAAAAAGCAGAATAAAATACATTTGCTGACTTGACTTTAATTTCATTGTACACACTAAGTATTATAAGTTAAGCCTTACACTTTTTACTTATTTTCTTTATGACAAAAAGCATAATTTTATTTTAAAGGCTAGGTCTACTGTTTTTTTTGTTTTTTTTTCTTTTACACACGACATTCTAATTCTGCATACATTTCTTTTGTGTGTGAGGTTAAATATATAATGTATTAGTAGATGTATAGTTAATGATCTATAACCACATAGTCCTATAATGTTGTATTATTAATTAAATGTTAACTCAAACGTACCGAAAAATGTGAAGTCTGCGTAGAATTTATTCGTGTATTGTATATGTTAACGATAAAATTACCGGTTCGGCTAGCAGACGATAGACGTGTATATCAACGAAAACTGTCGTTTTGCGCACCTTCATGTGATGGAAGTGTGACCTACTCAGTGAACGCGGTGAACAAACAAGCAAGCAAACAAATAGAGAGATTTTGAGTTTTATATATAGATTACCCCGAAACAAAAACTCCGATGACTAAATAACTTAACTTAGAGCATTTTTTTTGTTTCTGTGGTGATTTTATCTAGGTTAAAATATTGTATTGAGCTATTTTCTTTGCTTTTTTGTGCTTTTCACACACCGTTAGCACCATCTGCTTTCTTTTTAGTACTGTAATCAACAAAATGTCATGTTAAAACATTCAGTTGTTAGTGTTCTCGTCGTAAGTCATGCATCGCTTTCTTCAGTTGAGTTATTAACATCAACTTGAAGTGGCATGCATCAAAAGTCAAGTTTTAGTTCGAAATACTCATCTTCATGAAATGTTACAATTCCAATAGATTGAAACATGTTTGAAAACCGTCCAGACAGGCTTCAGTAGTAATTAACTTCTCGTGCTTCAGATCGGCAGATCCAGTGTTCGATCCACGATGTGCATCTTAATCTCTAATAGTATTATAAACGTGACAGTTAATTCCGCCTCTCTGTTAATAGTAACACTGTTAACTGTGGGTTCTGCTACCTGGTTGTCCTTCATCTGGTCAACACTTCCAAAACAGGGATGGTTATGCCTGAACCGTGAGGTCTCTAAGCTGGCCGCTTTAACTTATGTGTCACATAATGTGCATTACAGATTTAGAATACCAGATTAATTTAATTGAAAGCATCTGGGGAATTAAAACAGCTGCCAGTTAGGCCTAAAACTACGTATATGAAGTGTAGTTAAGTTTCTATAGATCTAACTTTTATGTATCTTAAGATAACACAAGTGACTATGATTTATGGTTTCGATTCATTAATTGCTTATCAACATTATTTATTTCATTTTAGTATCTATTTGTTATTTAGTATTCGATACTCTCATAGGCATTTGAAAACTGCGTGGAAACACGTTTCGAATGCTTATAATTTGCCCGATGTTGATCATTACAGTAAGGCTCATCGTTTATTGTTTATTTATACTTTTATATTAAAAAAATAATTGATATAATATTTTTAAACTTATCTAAATCGTAACATGTTACAAGCTAAAAGGTATGCACGAATAGTAGCCGGTTTACAACTAAAATAAACTTCAAGACTGGAACGAGAAATTTACTAAATAACCTAAGTTAAGAATGAAAAATAATTGTTTGTTTCTTGAATTTCGCACAAAGCTACACGAGGGCTATCTGCGTTAGCCGTCCCTAATTTAGCAGTGTAAGACTAGAGGGAAGGTCATCACCACCCACCGCCAACTCTTGGGCTACTCTTTTAACAACGAATAGTGGGATTGACCATCACATCATAACGCCCCAACGGCTGAAAGGGCGAGCATCTTTGATGGGACGGGGATTCCAACCCGCGACCCTCAGATTGCGAATCGAGCTCCCTAACCACCTGGCCATGAAAAAAGAATAACCCGATGTCGTGCAGAATTAGAAAGACGATTTCTTCTCTCAAACTAGCTTACAGATAAAGAATAAAGCGGTAGCAAATTTTATGTTTTTGGTGGAAACGCCTACTAAAGAACTAAGTTATCAAAGTCAATTAGTGTATTCGTCGTGCTTCTTAGCTTTAGTTGGTGTGACAGATCTCAGTGTAGTTCGTCGTTCTTATTATATTTCCCATTATGAATATGCGAAACTAATCTGTCATTGTGACAGATTTCATTCAAAGTTTAAAAAAAATTACTTAGTTTTTGTTATTGTTATTGACATTATTATGGCCACGCTCTTCATTTAATTATTTTCTTTCATAAAAGGGCGTAGATAATCAAACCAACATGTTACTATTTTCACTTCGATTAGAGACTTGTTAGAGGACTTGATGATTTATTATAACCATTACAACCTTGTTGTATGACCTGATGATATATCGTAACCATTACCTTGAAATGTATTTGTGCAGACTGATGTCTCACTTATCAGGTTTTTTTTGTGTTTTTTTTTTGCAAAGTATTATTAATATTCAGAAATTTTCTCACGATAGAGGAGCAGAATCTTGTAATTATCATATTCTGGGTATATAATATATTTTAATATCAGTCGTTATTCACATACAAGGTCTAATACCTGCCATTTTCTTCACGACATTTCTTAATTTACGTGTATTGCAAAATATACTGCAGTATAAATTAAAATTGTTCTATTATCTATAGTGTATATTAGATATACTTTACCGTTAAGAGGTTTTGCAAGCTCTTCTGATGTTTTTACTTACGTACGATATTCTTTAACAGTACGACTCATTTTTATACAACGATTACCACAACCATGGCGTAACCTTAATTTAGTGATTGTTGATGGTATCTTGTTAAAACTATCAAAGATGACCCATCTCCAATACCAAGGTGTTAACTGACTAAAAAAACATGTTGTGCTAAGTTTGCGCTATTAATTGTTGTCTGCTGTTTATTATATAGATCACAAGGTATTAAGGTATTAACTGATGTCCACCTTACCTATAAACGTAATAATTACTGACTGTTGTTACTTATATAGAACATAAGTGACTTATATTCCTTATCAACGTATTAACTGAATAATACATTATGTTCAACTTTATTTAAATGTACTAAGTAATAACTATGTTCGGCTTACCTAAATATAACAGTTGCTGACTGTTGTTTTTTATATAGATCACAAATGACTTATTTCTATATCAAGGAATTATATCATTACTAGATCATGCCCAACTTACTATAAGCTAATAATTGCTTACTTGTGTTTCTTATATAGACCATAAGTTACTTATCTTCCTTATCAAGGTATTAACTGAATAATACATCGTATTCAACATCACATAAACGCAATATATTTTACTTTTTTTGTCACATACAATACATACATATCAATAAAACATAAACGTATGAAAATAAATGCGTTTCCACGAAGCTTAATCAGTTTATTTGTGGAAAACTCCTTAATAACTGTGACCAAATTTTTCTATAGATATGTTCATAAATATAACTAATCAAAACACAAAAAGGCAAAATTGATATTAGAAGTTTATCCCAATCATCAATTTATATTAACGTATATCTGAATTCAACAACTTATCGAACATAACACGAAAACAAAGTATCCTGTAATGCTATTGTACTTTTATCACAAACAAGCAGTAACATAGATTATAAAAAAGCAAATTAAAGATAATATTCATCCTATATGTATAAAGTACAATTCAATGAATATTAATCAGTTTGTCTATGAACACCAGTTAATAACCAATATTTTAATTTTTTTTAACTCTGCAATTGTATTTACATTCCACAACTCCCTGGGGGAGTTGGTTCATTATATATGGTATTTTATACTCTTTACTCATTTTCCATAGTTATTATTGTAATTTTGAATTTCATAATACTTATTTTCTAATGTTCTAGTATTATACATATGATTTAAACTATAATAGGAATTCAAAATTATTATGTATTTATAAAGTGCATTAACATAAAATAACTGATTTATTATAATTTCATTTGTTAATGTAACATTTACATTAAGTTCATCATTTATATCTGAGCTTATTATCTTAAACATTCTTTTTTAAAATATATATATATTTTCAATCCATAATGTATAACAAATTCTGCTAAAGATGCATAAATTATAACTTTTACATTAATTTGGTAAAATATTCTGTATCCTCCATAATTTTACTGTAATAGGCCTTAATTTATTGCAAATCATATTTATATGTTTAGACCAAATGAAAACATCATCTATAATTAGCCCTAAGTATGTCTTAATATTAACATTTTTATATACATACATTTACAATCAGAATATTGCTTGTTATCTACAAATAGATATTTATATTTATTACTACATCTTTCATCATGAATCTGTAAAAAAAAAATTGTTAATAATATTTGTATATTGTGAGTGAATTATCATAGTTTTTGTTTTATCGGTATTCATATATATTTTATTTATATTAAGCCAACACCTTAATTTATTAAAATCAACTTATAAATTTTTTTTGCCAACTTCCACATCAACATGAGTTGCAGTTAAAGCTGTATCATCTGCATGTTGGTATATTTTACTCTTTAAATCTATATTTACAATATAATTAACATATGAATTATATAGTAGTGGAACTAAAATAGAACCTTTTGGAACATAATATTTTCTAGTCATTGGATCACTAATAATTTCTCCAATTCTAGTTATTGAAAACCTATTATTCAAATAATTCATGAACCAGTTATGTAACTTTCCCTTCATACCCGTCATGTATAGTTTATCCGGCAGTATTTTGTGATTAAATGTATCAAAAGCTCTAGTTAAATAAAGAAATAATATCAAAATTTTTATCTAATTGTAAAATTACATCATTTGAAATGTTTTCTAATAGTAATGTGCTACTTTTATTTTCAATAAATTCATATTGGCTCTTGTTTACAATCTTATTTCTTTTGATAAAATCCAACATTTTTTGTATACATACCTTTCCATTATTTTTTCAATCACAGGTAAAATGGAAATTGGTCTATAATTATTGAATTTTTTTTTTCCGACTTGTAAATAGGTTTTATCATTGATATTTTAAGCCCATCAGGTAGTTTCCCTTCTTAATCAATTAAATTTATTTGACATGTTACAGCCTTTGCTAATACATTAACACATGGTTTTATGTATCTTAATTGCATACTATGAATTCCTGGTCCTTTTTTAATATCCATTAAATTTACTATATTAATAACTTCTTCTGTTATTGGAGGGAAATGAATTGTATGAGTCTGTGAGATTACACTCTGACGATACTTTTTTTTGTTTGTGACATAATTATTATTATTTTCATTATTATGGTTACTTTTTAAAGTATTTATCTTATTTATGAACTCTCTATTAAAATTATTTACTAAATCTATAATACTTATATTTGTACTGATAAAATTTCACTACATTATTTCTTCAAGTGATTCATCACTAACATGATTATTTACTAATTCATTAACACATTTCCAAGTTTCTTTCATTTTACCCTGAAGGCCAGAAAATTTTGTCATATAGTAATTATTTTTTGCTTTTCTTATAAAACACATTACAGAATTTATCTTTGCTTTGTAATCTGCTTCATTTTTCATTCTTCCGACATTTATACTTATGCCATAACTTATCCTTTTCTTTTATTAATTCCAGAATGTCAGAATCTATCCAAGGTTTATGTTGTGTATTCCACTTTCTTATTTTAATCTCAAATGTATTTTTAATTCAATTTCATTTATCACACAAACCAATTTTAGCTGTTTATATTATTTATAACAGTATTTATTTTAATTTTATTAATCACATTTTCTATGATTTTTTTCATAGTTTGTTTTACTGTCTTTAAACTGCTTTCTAAATTAACCAAAATCATCTTATGACTTTATATTTTTCCTTGATCACATAACTTTTTACATTTACGTCTGAATTTACATGATCTAAACACGATTTAACCAACTTTCCACTTCTCCATTCTGATCTTGCTTTCACATATGTATTTTGTTGAAATCCATTAAAATGTAACAAGTTTTGATAGCCATTGATCAGAATACAATTAGTTTTTTTAATATTGATGTTTATATCACCAAGATATACTATATGTTTAAGTTTTTAATTCATTTAGCAAATTTTCCAAAGTTAAAATATAAAGATTATAATTGTAATTTGTAAGTCTGTAGATTAGAAGTATTAAAACTTTATAATCGTTCATCTCAACAGTAAATGATAATATTTCTGCATCTTCCAAACTTAATTTAATTAATTCTGTAGATAAATGTTTTAAAATTCCTCTTCCTCCTATATTACTTCTACATTTATAAATATTTTTATAGCCTTCCAAGTTATAATTTTGGATTTCATGTTCTTTTACAAATGTCTATGTGATTATTAATACAACTAACAATATCTATCTTTATCCCACTTATTACGAATATTATTAATATTAATATGGAACAAATTCAAAATATCACCTTCTATATGTTCTAATTTATGTATAACATCATTTATAGTTTCTAATTATTTACAATTGATATCAGTATATTCACTGTCTTAGATTAACATCCACAGATTACACCAAATCAAATTACAAATTTTCAAAATTACAATTCAGTTTTAATTTTAATACATTCCTAGTTTCTGATTTCCTTACAAACACATTATCATTTTTTGTCCAACTAAATTTATATTGTCTTTCTTTTAATATGTTCTTGCCTTCCAAAACAGTTCTTTATTAGCAGCTGTTAGATTTTCATTTATATAAACTCCGCCTTCACCCATATTCTATTAGATTTGACATTGTTTAACCACTTTCTTCTTATTCTTCAACCATTTCTCTTTATCCAAAGCACTTTTGAATTTAACTATTATATGTACTATCTTTTTACTATTAGGGACAGGTATTTTAGGAGCCATTAATATTTCATCTTTTTTTATGATTAGGTATAATAAACTCTTCGGCCACTTTGTGTAGAATATCGTTCAGATCTTCATTATCTTGTTGTATTACTCCATGTACCTATTTATTGTTTCTTCGTTTATACTGTTCCAGATCATTAACTTGAATTAATATTTTTGAAATTAAATCACTGTTTTGAGTATCATTAGACTTCAAACTTTCCACATCCTTTTTCAATATCTTAATATCTTCTGCATGTCTGCTTTATTTTAAGGATATTTCGTCATATTTAGCTGACAAAAAGTTTATGGAATCTTTGATTTCATTTATATCCATTTTTATTTCATCTAACATGTTAAATTTTTGTTTATATTTTTATTTGTATATGGCTCCGTTATAAGGCTGACATGTTAAAAACACACTACTACTCCCTGCTTGCTTTTCATAATCCGTCTAGCGTACAAAAACAACAGTTTTCAACAGTTCGATCACACAGAAGCACATAAACTCTGTATTTACGACTTTATTTGTGTTTCTCTATACGGAATGGCATGAATACTTGTTTAATTTCCCAGCTGCTTGAGGTATGTGATAGCTTAACGGATATGTTGTGAAAGCAACGTGTGTAAACATGACTTGTGTCGTTTTTCCATACATGTTCGTGATTATGTTGCATACTGTTTCATGGGTTACTTGTCCGGCTTTTGCCACTGACCTGGATGTTCGTGGAATCTCACCTGTAACAAGACGTCGCACTTTACTTACCAAGCTGGAGTACAACTTATTGGAAGTCTCTTTTTGAATAGTCCTAGTTCCCTAACTTGTCCAACTACCTAAGAAAAGCCAAACAATAACAAAACGTAGCTCTGATACATTCCGTTCCATCGCGACTTTATAGTAACCGTTATTATCACATGACTTGTTGATTTACTTATTCAAAATCGTTCTGATATAACGGACTGAAGTCTCCGTAACAACAATTATGTTCAACACAATGTAGCGTTTCTGAGTCTTATGAAAGCTTGTATATTCCAACAAAGGATCGTACAAAAATAATAAGCATATAAGCCATACACACCTAACTAAATGAAGATTTTTCATTAATGTAAACTTGCTAGGTGTCGCATTAAGAAACTAAAATAAACATCTTTGTATGAACTTCACTTCTTAAAGAAGACCGATAGATTCTGAAAAACATAATTTTGATCAAGAATGTTTATATAATTACACCCTGCAGCATCAGCATGTCATCAATGTCATGATTTTACACAGCTCCAGCTTATACAAAATGTCAGTGAAACATATAAGATTCCCAAGTACCATCAACTAAAGGTGGGCCTGTTAAAATATAGTGAAAGCAGCAACAAGCAAACAAAAAACGCAGCACTGGTGTAATTGTAACCGGGTTTGATTCATATAAAGGCCTGCTAAAGTAAATCAGTCCATTTTTAATGTTATAACATTAAATATATCCTTTTTGTTTTTAATTATGCACAAAGCTGCACAAGAGCTATCTGTGCTCTGCCCATCACGGGTATCGAAACCCGGTTTCTAGCGTTGTAAGTCCGCAGACACACCGCTGTGCCACAGGGGGCTAAATATATCTACCCAAACTATAGTTAAATAACTGAAACGTTTTATGGTTGTAACCAGATCTTGTCCTAACTGAAACGTTTTACGGTTGTAACCAGATCTTGCCCGTCCATAGCCAACGGTAAGAGTTTTTTTGTTGTTGTTGAGCATAATGCTACACAATGGGCTATGTGAAATCTGCCCACCGCAGGTATCTAAATCCGGATTTTAGCTGAAAGATCTGGATGCTTTTGTTATTTTAGTTAAATACATCATAATTTTAGGCACAGACTTTACTTTTGTGGCCCTGTAGTAACCAATGATTCTTTACCACTACATATTCAACCTGATGTACTGTGGTAACCAACGATTCTTTACCACTACATATTCAACCTGATGTACTGTGGTAACCAACGATTCTTTCTCATTGCATATTAAACCTGATGTACTGTGGTAACCAACGATTCTTTACCACTACATATTCAACCTGATGTACTGTGGTAACCAACGATTCTTTACCACTACATATTCAACCTGATGTACTGTAGTAACCAATGATTATTTCTCACTGCATATTCAACCAGATGTATTCCATTTCTAGACGGTAACGACCATATTATAAAGATAAGCGTGTCTAGTGTAGTTTCAGCTCTTAGTATGAATCCAAAACGTCGTCTCTTATACCATGAACTTCAAAAGATCTAATCCATTTTAATACAAACAATAACAACAACACAAATGGAACAATGTCAACACGATAAGCGTATGTAAGTTAGGTAAGCCCTTAGCTTTATAGTTAAGGGATTAAAGCGTTGTTGTCATCATGACTTTAGGCAGAACGTCTACTATGTTGCATAAGACCACTCCTCTAAGAGACGCTCTTTCATGATACAGAAAATTAAATGAAGCACACTTTGTCAACTTAATCACCCCTTCACTAGCAAATGTTACATCACGAACATACACACACACTGGCATTATAAGTACATACACAACCGCAACCTGCAATTTACTTGTTTGCTGTAGGATTTGAGACGATAATGTGCATTATTTGTTTAAATAATGAGACACTAGCTTTATTCTCGTTCACGTTCTGTTTATTTTTTACATATAATTGCAGAGAAACGTTTTCTGACATTGAACGCTGCTTAGCCGATAATATCTCGAATTAAAATCGTCTCTGTGTACACATTTTTTTATACGTTTAACTTACTGATACACACATTATGGATCCTAACCTCTTATTAAAGTGTTTTTCGTACTACTCTACGATAATATTATAAAGAATAGCACGTGAAACACGCAATGCTGTATTTAATTAACATAGCTTTACCAAGATTAAATTCGAAGCTGTTTTCGGAGTATTTATCTCAGCCACGATACTTTTATGGGAAAAAGTAATAAAACCAATATTTATGAAGAATTCCTAACAACGACTAAGAAGAGGTTAAGATAACGAGGTTCGTTTTTTTTGTGTTTTGTTGTTGAGAATTTAAGAAAGTAAAACAGACGACATTTCCATGAAGTAGTACTACGGTGGGACAACAGTAAGTTTAAGGACTTACAACACTAAAATACAGGGTTCGAGTTCCGCAGTGGACACAACAAATATCATAATGTGCTTTGCCATAAAACAAGCACATTCATTGAAGTATAAACGATTATTCTATTTTATAAATTACTTTATTTATTACATAGGATTATAGAGATATAGAATAATTTCTCAATAGTAAAAAGTCATAAAGAAAATATCTTAATTTTTGCTTTTCATAATTCCTTTTGATAATGACAACGCTCAAAACTAACCATATATATATATATATATATATATATAATA
>NW_013665696.1:910393-911925 GCF_000517525.1 Limulus polyphemus | reverse complement strand
TATATATATATATATATATATATATATATATAATAAACTGGCAATTATTAGCTAAAATATTATAAAGGAATTCATTAATTTTTTTTATGTTGACTGCAAAATGAAGCTTAGGTATTCATTTAATTAGAAGTTTATATGCTTTTGTGATAATTAATAATCAATAACAATTATACAGGTTGGTCAAATACATTTTTGTAAAAGTAAGTAGGTAGACATTATTTTAAAATCAAAATCCACAACTTTTTGAAAGTGCGTTCATGAGCATAAATATATGAAAAGCCTATCATAATTTGTTCATGCTATTACAAAATGTGCAGTGTAACAAATGTTTGCTCTTTTGTATTACAAACTGTAAAACCTGTACGAAACCTAATTTCTAGCTATTATAAAAGTAACCTTGGCTGTTTATAGAGTGTGTATACATATGTTTACGCTTTTTCAGTTCGATGAATCACCTTCAACGCAGATGTTTTAACACAGGATCTCCTCCTCAACCAGAGATCCCCCCTTAACCAGAGGCAAAGTAGTCTTTTGGGGTAGCAGGTCAAGGAAAATGAATTTCTGTTAGTTATTTCTGGGAGGTGTTGCACAAACCATTGTAATGTCCAGAATCTTCTTTATCCAAATATGAAACATATATGATGGTACCGTATTTTAATCGGGAGTTATGAGCGGTCAAAGAGACACACCTTACCAGCAACGGTCACACACGTGATTTTATTATTTCTTTTTTTGATTCTCAAATCAAATTTTATACGACCTTTCGTCATTGTCTGTTTGAGGTTGGAGACCTTGTTCTAGATCTTTTGATCCGGTGGAAGACTACTATTACTATGACTGCCATGATTATCCTTTCCAGCACCAAACTTATTTTTGAGTGCCGCCATAGCGGCTGCGCAGGTTTCAAGCTGAACATCTTAGAGACTTACACATGCAGGTAATCTTTGGAAAAATAGTGATGATGACATGCTGAAGAGTAACAAAGGTCTAATCACGGTCAGCAGGGCTTAGAATTATCTGATAAAGATCTGTTGGGCTTTGGTCTGAAAATAAAAGTTGAAACAACTGATGAAGAAAAAGAAGGTTACATAGGGGACTTGTCGGTTACACATCGAGACATACTGTCATGACTTAGGGATTTCTAATAATGATGTGGCCAGTCATAACTTGGTCAATTTTTATCCAATTTAGAAACTGTAAATTATAATCGATATATTATTGTTTATTATATGCTAAATACGTTTTATCAAAATCCAATAAATCTCCGACGTTTTACGTCCGATCCCTGCCACCGAGATGCCTCTGGTTGAAGGAGAGATCTTATGCTAAAAAAGAGCTTTTGTTTTGAGTTGTTTAGGACGAAACAATCCTGAAGTGCTTCAAAAAGTTAAAAGTATTGTCATCAACTTTTAACATGATAAAATACAATAAGAAAAATTTTAATTTGCAATGTAAATATTAGTGGTTTTAGGGCAAAGCGTGGCTTAGTGGTTAAAGTATTGGACTGTGCAGTTGATGTTTTGCGGTGCGCG
>NW_013665696.1:903096-909393 GCF_000517525.1 Limulus polyphemus | reverse complement strand
TGTATATATATATATATATATATATACATATAAGTACAAATTAAGTAACATCCATATAGTTTGTTTGTTTGTATCTAAGCACAAAGCTACACAATGGGCTATCTGTGCTCTGCCCACCACGGATATCGAAACCCGGATTCTAGCGTTGTAAATCCGCAGACATACCGCTGGTCCACTGGGGGGGCAACATCCATATAATGTCTGATAACACGAAGGTTAGGAAACGTAAAGAAGGAATGAGCAGTAGAATAAACACATATACACCATGAAATACATTACAGAATACAATCAAAATATTATTATTAGTACGAAATGAACAGTAAGGCGAGCACGTTTATACTAAAATACTGAATACATTAGTCATAATTTAGGACACATAAAATACAGATTAATATTTTTGATTTTTATATACCGATTGAAACAGTTGTAGATTAATTGAATCAGAGTGTTTTTTCACAATTAAGTTAAAAAGCTTTATTTAATGAGAAGTTCAAGGTATGTAGAGTTAGTTGGAATATTTGCAAAGTTGTTGACTGATATTTTATGGCTCGTGTTTTCTTCAGGTGATCGAATTTCTAAGTGACAGGATTACTAGGTGAAGGCCAGTTGTGGTCGGTACTTCGAAATGTCCAAACTTTAGTTTTTAAATGCCGTTTAGTTTCCAATGTAAGTTACCTTACCGTCGTGTATTATATATATATGAGCCAAGAGCGAAAGTGTGTTGGTAGCTTGTCCTTACGCTAAAAATTGTTTTGAATTCGGAAAGTAGATCTAAGCTGAAGTTAAATCTGAAAGTAGCAGTTATTCTTATCAATATAGATATGTTTTGGTTTAATTTATAAGCTTGGAAAACCCACGAGTGATAAAGAGATAACGAGAGAGAATTTGGGGACACGATTTTTCGCAAGGTTGGACTTTGTTGCTAAAACCCTTACACTTAACGTTGTTTAGAAGGTGTGTTAGATAGCTATTTTGCACCAGTGTAATATTTTCCTGTGGACAGAAGGGTGTAATTAGGTACGGTGGTTGTGTCACGCGGACAACACCTATGAACTCGTACTGAAATACCAAGATCATTGTACAGTATAACGATGTGGTTTAAAAGTTACCTTTTTACTTTTGATATTTTTTTCACTCTATTTTATAGAATTGTGTTATAAATATAATTGAATGGTTTAATATTCTTTCTGTGACACGCTGTTATTTGTAAGGATTATTCACTATATTTTCCATTATATAGTTTAAAAAATCAGTAAAATTGCAGCAGTGCAACTGTAAGTTTACTAATACAATATGTAATACCGTGATGCAGTGCTAGTGTTAAACATTTCAAAAGTAGTAGAAACTGAAATAAAAAAGAAGCGTTTGAACTTATAAGTTACAATAGTGTTAGAACATACTTTCTTGAAGGTTTGAAGTTTAGGTGTCGCTTGTGGTAAACCACTGGGAGGCTTGATGGTCGTATGTGTGACTTACTTACATAAAAACAAACAAAAACATTAGTTGATCAAAACGGTGTGCAAATTCTATGCCTTACCGACACTTTAGCTTTATTGTTAGTGTGGGTGGTATTTCTGATTTAGGCTACGTAACTGGGGCAAAAATCAACAGATTCTAAAGTCCGAAGTGTTTGCGATGGAGTAGAAAAAGTGAATCTTAGTGGGTTTGGAAATGTTGCTAAGCTAAATTGGTAATAATACACAGGAAATAACTGATTGGTATTGCTAAAACTATTTACAAAAGTACAGAGTGATATGCAATCGAAATTTCGTCAGATTATTATTATTCGGAGCTCTCCAATAATCGCTATATTTTTGCTACACACCACTGAAGAGTAACAATTAGTTTTAAACACAGTGTTTTGTTCCTGTTCATTTGTTGGATAGCTAGATTATTTATAAACTTCTTTGTGACTTAGAGGAAGTCAATAAAATGTATTTTTTATTTAGGATTGTAAGATGTACGACACTGAATTTCTAAGTTCATTTTCATTATTTACACAGTAGGCTAGATTTAGAATACAACATTTCTGTATTGTTTGTTTCAGAGTTTTTCACTCAAAGTCGTCCTAATTTTGAACTGATAAACTAGAGGGAAGGAAGCTAATCAATACTCTTGTTAACTGGTCCAACGGAAAAATACATGCAACTTTTCATGCTTGTATCATCATTTGAACGATAACTTCTGTTATCGTTCTACTATCAGTCTCGAGCCTAACCATACGTGAATTTTTCTGTTTTCTTTACAAAAACGTTTTGATAGTTTTAAAACACGCTAAGTTTTAAAACTGAAAACTGCTTTCAGTCTAGAAACTAATCATGCATGAAGTGTAATTATTGATTTTTATTAACCAAAACCTAATAAATATTTAAAAACTTGAAGATGATTTATATAATTTCATTTAATATATAAATGTTTGAAAAATTTGCCTCTAAACAAATAAGTAAACTTATTAAAATATTTGTTGCTATTCTAAAGCAAAACCCCATAAACACGTAATTATCTGCTGTTATAAGATATCAAAGAAAAGAAAATTAAAAAAATTTATTACACCAGAATCTCTTTAATCTTACTAAAACCAAATTAATACTTTTAAACCAGGAAGTAAGAACAATCAGTTACTGGGTTTTCATTGGTCGATTCTGTAACTTGTAACTAAATTGCAACTAGATGAGGGTTTTCCGTGTGTTTTGTTGACCTAAATTGATTTTATTCATATATTTTGATAACATTAAAATTATTCATAACTATGAATGTTTTTTTTTATTCTTATCTATGCCTTCAATTTTTGGTTTCAATGACATTTATCTGTGAGAAACGAAGTCTAGGCCTATTTATGCATTACAGTAACTGTTGTAACTTTATTAACAGTTATAAGTTTTAGTGAAACCATCAATAAACTGAAAAATTAAAAGCAATACAACGTTGCAATTTTATTTTCTCTAATAGCCACTTAGAGCCCACTAACAGCATAATATACAAATGGACCGGATATGGCTTAGTTGTTAGTGATCTTGGGTTGTGAATCCGAAGTTTCATGTTGCCTCTTAAACGTATTCTGCACATTAAGGTCGTGGGTGCGTTATAATAGTGGCGGTCAAATCTCACTATTCGACCAGACAAGAATTACCCAAGAGTAGACGGTGGGCAAAAAAAAACATCAGCCAACTAAAAACCAACATGGCTGCCAGTTTTCACGATGGTTGTCAATTTTCTCCACTAATGTATATTTTTGACACACAAATTGAGTGATGTTAGTGTTTAATAATATGTTTATTACAATGCTGAAACAAAATATGTTATAAATAAATGCCTCGAAATTTACTGAATATGTGGGTCCTAGTGAATTGTATAGACTTGGCTCTTTTCGACTTCTCTCGAAATTGATAAACAGCTCCAATATTGGGATCAGTGGTTTGACCTAATTCGTTAATTGAGAAAGAACCGCTCCCTTTATATCGACAATGCACAAAAGGTCGTTCACGTCCTACGCTCAACAAGAGTTTATAAGCCTGAGAAGCTTAAGATAAAACTGGGTTTTGAAGACGAGCTGGTGAAGACATCGTACAATGAGGCACATTTTGGTGCTTACATTCCTGGTTATACCAGGATATTTTTTATGCATAATAAGAAGACGAATTAAAAAACAAGATATTTTAATGAGAACGATAGTTTAACGGTTGGTTTATAGTGAATCAGTTAATCATACATTAACGTGTCATATTTTATGTCTAAAAAAAGCAGATTTTACCTTTAACGTGTCATATTCTGTCTAAAGTGTAGCATGTTTGTCATTATCGTGTCATGTATTGTGTCTAAAACAAAGCAGATTTGTCATAAACGTGTCATATTGTGTGTCTAAAGGAGAAAATAATTCTGGCAGTAAACCAATACGCTGAAGAGTGTACTGGATAAATTACAATTTAAATCTTTATTAACAGAAAATGCACTTTCTGTTAATACATCTCTTAGGTATCTAAACTTATCTACGAATATAATAAAATATTACCTAGTTTTTATAAGGCTTCTTAGAAAAGATTCAGTATAAAACGTAATATGTGACCTTGCATAAAATTAAACGAGTAGTATATATAATTGACTGTACGGTTAGATTTGTTTTTGTTAGATAATACTCTGCATGCTAATTGAGAAATGAGCACTAACAAAAAAAATCAGTACTGTTTATAACATATAAAATTAATCTGTTTCTTAAACTGATAATTGTTACTTTTCGTGAATAATCTTCTCCAGACTGATGGCTTTTTTGACGGAGCTGAATGCATAGTCATCTGTCTACCTAACAGGTTACTTGCAACTTTGAATGGAAGATGAAGAAGTACGTTTTAAATAATGAGCCTCAGAAGACGCGAACTTCAAAGTCTACTGATTACAAGACAAGGGCTTTAAAGTTAATATTTATAAGGTGCGAGCTTTAAATTAGGGTCTTTTGGTGTAAAATATTTAACGACTTACGTGTTCACAGGTTTGTACAAAACCTATCATTAAAAGGATAAAAATTCAAGGTACTTGTATAAATAAATAATTAAAACACTCAAACGTTTTAAAGTAATCAGTTTAAACACGTTATGCTGTTTTGTCTCTTTTGAGACCGTTGGCAGTCTTAGAATAACGTTTTTGAATTGTGCACTTAAAAACACTGATCGTATGAGTGGTTTAATTATTTTACAAAACCTGTTGAAAAAGAGAAATATATTTTGTTTTTGTATAACATGCAAGCAGTCAACTTTGTACAGTCTATACCGAAACTTCCTTAACTTAGCTACCATCTTCTGGAAAATATTCGATTTTTTCAATAAAAACATATTTCAAAGTTTTGTACACTCCAGTTTTTGATTTAAAAAAAATATAGAACATACCTCGAGAACTGAAAAATAATATAGAACATACTACAAGAACTAAAAAATAATATAGAACATACCACGAGAACTGAAAAATAATATAGAACATACTACAAGAACTAAAAAATAATATAGAACATACCACGAGAACTGAAAAATAATATAGAACATACCACGAGAATTTGAAATGCATCACCGAAGGTAAAGAGCTTTCTCGGTAATTTTGAAAGTAAGGGATGTTTTGTAGTATTTATACATAAGAACTTTTGAATGATCTTGGATTAAAGCATTCGTTAGGCTTAGACTGGCGCTTTAAGAGATATTATAGTGTCAGATGTGGTCTTCTCCCGAATTTATTTTAGGATATTCGGTAGATTTTTTTGACAAAATAATGTTTACTCTAGCAATATTGAGAAAGTTGTAAGGTGTTTGTATATTTTGTTATAGCAAAGCCACACCGGTCTATTCGCTGTGGTCACTGAGGGGTATGGTTTGTTTTAAATTTCGCACAAAACTACACGAGGGCTATCTGCACTAGACATCCCAACTTAACAGTGAAAGACTAGAGGGAAGGCGGCTAGTCATCATCACCCACCGCCAACTCTTGGGCTACTCTTTTACCAACGAATAGTGGGATTGATCGTCACATTATAACGCCCCCACGGCTGAAAGGGGAGCATGTTTGGTGGGGCGGAAATTCGAACCTGCGACCCTCAGATTGCGAGTCGAGCTCCCTATCTACCTGACCATGCCGGTCCGATGACAATGGAACCGCTGATTTTAGCGTTGTAAATGCGAAGACATACCGCTGTCCCATCGGGGGACTATACTGGAATCTACACTTTGAAAGAATCTTTCTTACAAATGCTCTCACGCTGCTAATATTTTTTTTTTAAAGAGAGACTATTAAGATACTACATAAATAGGAAAAACACTTAAGGCCCTCTGTGAAATATCCTACAGGAGAGATCTTTAATATGTTCTAAGAGACTTGTAAGAGAAACACTTAAGCTCTCTGTAAGAATCTTAGTGACAGCGTTCAAATATATATCTCGTAGAATCTTCTACAGAAACTACTGGATTATCCAATGTACATATGTTTTTCCATAATGGTTCCTCAAAGTAGTTTATCAAATAAGAATGATATATTTTTATTGTCTTTACTTTTTATTTTTCTGTTTATTTTATTCTGTTTTATTTTATTGTCTAATTTCTTTTTTTCTAGGACCTAATTCCACTACATTATTTTTTCAAAAAGATTGTCTATTTTCTTTTTTTTCTAGGGCCTAATTCCACTACATTTTTTTTTAAATATTGTCTAGTTTCTTTTTTTTTCTAGGGCTTAATTCCACTACATTATTTTTCTAAAATATTGTCTAGTTTCTTTTTTTTTTTTTGGGCTTAATTCCACTACATTATTTTTCTAAAATATTGTCTA
>NW_013665696.1:901964-902864 GCF_000517525.1 Limulus polyphemus | reverse complement strand
TCTAAAAGATTGTCTAGTTTCTTTTTTTTTTAGGGCCTAATTCCACTACATTATTTTTCTAAAAGATTGTCTAGTTTCTTTTTTTTCTAGGGCCTAATTCCACTACATTATTTTTTTAAAAGATTGTCTATTTTCTTTAGTTTTTTAGGGCCTAATTCCACTACATTATTTTTCTAAAAGATTGTCTAGTTTCTTTTTTTTCTAGGGCCTAATTCCACTACATTATTTTTTTAAAAGATTGTCTAGTTTCTTTTTTTTCTAGGGCCTAATTCCACTACATTTTTTTAAATATTGTCTAGTTTCTTTTTTTTCTAGGGCTTAATTCCACTACATTATTTTTCTAAAATATTGTCTAGTTTCTTTTTTTTCTAGGGCTTAATTCCACTACATTATTTTTCTAAAATATTGTCTGGTTTCTTTTTGTTTTGTTTCGTTTGTTTTTTGCTAGGGCCTAATTTCACTACATTATTTTCTCTTTATGCCTGTTAATTCCAAAGTATTTAACTTTACATGAAAATATTATCCTACGAAAATATTAAAAATGTAAAATTCACATTTTAAAGAATACGTGAAGGATAATTTATTCTATACTAGCCAAAGATAACACGCATCACGTGCGGAATTTATTTCTCTGGCTACACCTAAATGGCCGGACGACGCGGTGTTGACGGTTGGAAGTGGGAAATAGAAATGGTTCTCAAATTTGTAAAAATGAGAAAATAGATATACTGACAGAAACTGTTATATAGTATACCATTGTTCAGACCGAGCTGTTCTCAAACCATATGAATCTTGGGTACTTTATGATGTATCTTAAATCAGACTAAACATTCAATATAAATGTACATATTGGATACGTTCAATTGTTTGTTTTTGAATTTCGCGCAAAGCTACACGAGG
>NW_013665696.1:896003-901335 GCF_000517525.1 Limulus polyphemus | reverse complement strand
GAGCATGTTTGGTGAGACTGGGATTCGAACCCGCCACCCTTAGATTTCGAGTCGAGCGCCCTAACCACCTGGCCATGCCGGACCAGGATACGTTCGAATAATTGACGTCGACATTCACGTCCGTCACTACTTTACATGAAAAATTCTCCTTGGTCTCTAGTCATTCCTAACAAGTTTTTTTTTGTTTCTAAAAGCCATATTATTATAAAATTAGAAAGAATCTTGAAGTCCAATTTATCATTCGATTCACACTACTGTCAGTGTAGCGAGTAAAAGTCCATATAAAACTGGAGTAAGAAACGATTATATTGTTGTTGTTTTTTCATACTTATTACGCTGATTATTCTGTTACTGTTTCAAGTTTCCACATCATCCGACAAGCATAACAGTTGTGCTCGAACACCGGGAACTCAGTTGTCCACGTCATATAAGATGTAATATAATCTTATAAGATTCTTTGCTCTGTTATTCTCTTCTACATCGACAAATATTACAGTAACAGCTACAAATAAAACTCTGTTCCTACTACCCATTAAATAGTGTTTGTTATGTTAAATTCGTAAAGGAAGCTGTTAAGCAGTCCACTGCCCATAAATCAGCTTGACTTTACTGACGAGTTTAACATTTTGTCATGCTAGAGAAGTTACACACTGTTTCGTTTTACTTTTTTCACTTTTTCATCGTTCAAAAAATAGAAACGGAGTTACAAATCTACAGTTTAATGCAGTTTAATTAAAAGAAAACTCTCTTAGTCTTATATTTTTCTTTCTTAGAAGGGTTTGTGAGGTCAGCAATAACTTTTAGTACATTTACTTGTCAAGTATCTTGAATATTGTGATAATTTCCTCAGTCTGGTTCTTCAGTTTTCTTCCAAATGTATATGTGAATAATGTTTTTTTTTAAGTGTTAAACTACTTAAACAGACCCAGTGGAACAGAGTATAATATTCTAAAACGGTTCTCACAATAACTGATAAAGTGTATAGTACGTTTAAATATCATGAAATCACAAGTGTTCTAACAATGAAGCATGAAGCTCCTGATATAGGCAGCGATATGAATTCAGACAATGACTAGTACGTTTCAAATGCAATGCTTCATACATATTATCGTTGACAAAATGATGTGAAATATACTAACAAAAAACAAAACAAATATACCAATATACTTAGATACAAAACAGAGACAATTAACCAAACTCTATGTCATGCTACAATAATAAAAATGATATTAAACACAAACTGTAAATATATGAGTATCATATTTGTATTATATAAATGTAACTGAGTAGCTTTGTTGTAGACCAGTTAATTAGTATTTCCGAGTAGCATCTCGACTAATGTACTCATTTTGTAAACAACATCTCTGAGACTCTAGAAGTTTCGTTTAAATGATCAAAGTGATTCTACAATGTCCTGATATTTATATTTTACAAGGTGTAAGTGAGAACTTTAAAACTGTAACTATGGGATCTACATAAAGTTATTATCTTTCTCTAAACTCGTAAGGAATAGAAGCCTTTAATTTTTAATATTTCAAGCAAAATGTTAACAACATGTTCATGTTATATAATGAAATCCAAACATATAATAGCTCTATTTATTAATCATTAATAACATATAGATAAATAATTTCCACTCACACTCTGTCGAATTCATTGACTTTAGCTTTCTTGATTTTCTAGCGCTAATAGGAATTAATCTAAATACTAAGTACAATTTAAAAAATTCTCAGATTAGTATTTTTCTCTAAAAACCCATAAAATCTCATTTATTTCCTAATTAGGTTTTATCGTTCCCCTAATATCTACTGAAAATCTTTCTAATCAACATTTGAGCATTATCGAGACCCAATGGTAGAGTCGAATTCCTATATAAAATTTGCATTTTCCAGTTTTGAACAGGCTATTGTCACTGCTATATGTATGTATGTATGCATGTCCGTGATATGGTTATTTCACATTCTTGCAGAATATTTATTGACTTGTTATTCTGATGTGAATTTAAACTAAACCTAGTTCTCATTTTTACTCTTCTCCATTCTAGCTGCATAGACCTAAACACACTCAATTTATAGACTTGTTATTCTGAGGTGAATTGAAACTAAACCCAGTTCTCATTTTTACTCTTCTCCATTCTAGCTGCATAGACCTAAACACACTCAAAGACCGGTTTGGCTGTCTGGGTTACTTGAGAAGCAAGTTCCTACTGGAGTGGGAGTGGAGAAATTGTTCTAATTTTTAGAATTTTCTCCCAATCTCCAAGTAAAAATATTTCTCAGTTCTGAAGCAAGATTTACACGCGCAGTTTTGTTTTTCAATTGTTTATTCAATGCTAATGAGTCACTGAGTTTGAGAAGTTTATAGTACAAATAACGTAAGTCAGTAATTTACATCAAAATGTCCAATTTTTGTTAGTGGAGGAAAGAATAATGTGAATGAAACAGGAAATAACACTACACATTCTTAAATCTACATTACTTCACAATCTATGAAGAAGGAGCCCGCTCTAAACGTAGTTTCCAACAGGTATACATTAAACAACAATGAAATAGTTCTCATTCATGTTGAGAGTAGTATATCACCATGAAGTGAAAACATGTATGGACTATTTCTTAATGTTTATAGACTTTTTTCCAATTTATTTACTTACAAGGTTTAAGTAGTATATCACCAGAACTAAAAAAATGTGTAGACCATTTCTTAATGTTTATAGACTTTTTTCCAAGTTATTTACTGACAAGGTTTAAGTAGTATGGCATTTGTCTCTTGCCACTAATGGTTACTTTCAGTGGGTTATGGCTTGATTTACTTGTAACAATGTACCATTAGGTACTCAGTTAAAGGAACTTCTGAACAGATTGGACGAATCCTTTTCTGTATGTTTATATGAAATGGAATATTTTATATATTGTGATACACCACTTTAATAATTCAAATACGCAACCTGTAAGATAGCGTGGTGGTTTTCTCGATGTTGCAAAATATCTTACATGCTTCAAACAATATTTCTAGCGAGCACCTATAAAACAATGGTTTCAACAAACACCTTACGATAAAAGGTAGAAAACAACGTGTTTTAATAAGCGCCTTACAGCAGCAGCTATAAAACAATGGCTTTAACAAACACCTTCCAACAGCAGCTTTAAAACAACGTTTCTAAGAAGCACCTTACAATAAAAGCTATAAAACAACGTTTCTAACAAACTCTAGAAAGGTATAGACTGAAATACGCTTCTGAAAAAGCAACGTACAAGTGCAGTTATTGAAAATAACGCTATATATATTTGGCATGTAAGTTTTCTATTTTAGATAATATAAATTGAACAATAAAATTGAAATAAATGTTAACATTATGCTTGTAAAGCTGTTTCGATTCCCACAAAAATATTTACAATGATAAAAAAGGTTTTTAAAAAATGACCATATTGCTATTCATACACGAATATAAAGTGAGGCGGTGATAGCTGCATAGCACGTGACTTAGTGAGACTAGTTCTGCCCGATATTAACAAGGCACAATGCTCCTCCCCTTTTTTCACCCCGAAAGTTGCTACTGGTGCAACCAAACGAGAGTAGTATTTATTATTGTTCATTTTAATATAATCTTCCAACAGTCTTTTCCATTATCTCAAATTCAACCACACAACTCGATTTCAAGCTACACACACACGCACACACAAACACAGGGATAGAAAACAAGAAAACTTAGACGGTTTTTAAAGTTGAACCTCTATCATTCAGTAGCAGATAATGGCCTTAATAAGCTGTCCCTACAATAAAAATTATAGGTTTCTGCTGTTAAATAACAAAAATATACCATTAAAATTCACAAGCAATCCAGAAAAGTACGTTTCGCTGATGCCTTATATCATTAAGTATATGAAGCGACAAGTCGATTCTGTATATTTTTCTTCAGATATGTACTTTATCCTCACCTTGCTTAATGTTGTTTGCAGTCAAATACATTGTAAGCTTATGATTACTTTCAAGGTTTTAAAATTGAATACGTGATTAGATTTGTTGCTAGTTAAGTTCTTATGTTTTTTATAGCAATATTATTCTGCAATTTTTAGAATATAAAAGCTGCAGAAGATTTGTTGCCAAGAATCAGTGACATGAAAAAAATATATAAAACTAAGTTCTTGAAAATGATAGTTAAGAATCTATCAAAAACACCTGGTGTTTTGCCAAAATATTACTAAGAATGAAGTAGATGTTAAGTTTCATCTTTCTATAACTTTCTGCATTCACGATAAACTTCTTGGATGCATTTTTTTTTATTTCTCGATCACAAAAATGTTTCTTTCAGACCTATTTCGTATTGTCTTTTACAGTTTGCTTCTGTTTGAAAATTTGTCCTAATATATGGGTGTTAAACAATGTGAAATAGATATTTTTACGCTTATACTTAATTTATTTTATGTTGAATGAAATACTATGTAAAATGATAGAGCTTAATGGACTATTGTTCTGACAACGAAAATAAATCACGAAGATCGCTAATAATGCAGTAGTTATATATATTTACAAGAAATTTAATGGTGCTATTTATTTTGTATTCGGTGTAGTATTTAATGACGAAATTGACAATTAATGATTATTGCGCCATTTTTTGTAATAAACGTGCAACAATATATGCACGACAGAAATTAAATGATGAGATTTTTTTTGTAATAAACATATAAACATAAGCACGCTTTGCGCATAGAAAGCGTTATGGTGGGAGACACTCAGATCACCTTGCTGTCAATTCAGTATTTCCAAAAACTGTTTTCTTTAAATAGTACTAAGTGGTTTCATAAATGATTTAGTAACTTTGTGAATTGCAAATTATTGTTTAGTGATACATGTGATTATGCCACCCAAGAAATGTCCTTTCTATGGAAAGTCTTCTGCCGCTAAAAGAATGCAAGCATAAAGAGCAGCTGAAACAGAAAAAGAACGCAGTCAAAGACTTCAAGCACAAGCTGCAAGACAGGCTGCTCAAATACAGGAAGAAACTTTGGAACAACGTCAAGTTAGACTCCAAACTGAAGCTGAAAGGCAGGCTACTCAAAGACAGCAAGAAACTGTTGAATAGCACAAAGCCAGAGTTCAGTTAGAATAATCAAGGCAAGCTGGATATAGATAACAAGAAACTTCTGAACAACGTCAGACCAGACTTAAGCACAAAAATGAAGACAAATAACTTAGAGAGAGCAAGAAACAGAGGAGCAACATGATGTACGACTTCAGGCTCAAAGAACAAGACAAGCTCAAACACGATCTAATTTCAAATAAAGCTTTGTTTGATTAAATGCTTTTTTATTTCTCGCATCACAGCTTTTGTCTA
>NW_013665696.1:892717-895446 GCF_000517525.1 Limulus polyphemus | reverse complement strand
ATAATTGTGATTGTTATAACACTTATTAATCGGAACACTTCAGATATTTGACGAGGAACATTTATGAATTTCGAACATTACAAATCATTCAACTTTAGTACTTTTACGAAAACGTTACCTAACGTCATCGATAGGAAAAATCGGCATGTGATCAGTAAGTTTCACAGAGCTAGCTAGCTACCTGTTAAATGAATTGTACCTACATCAACTCGAAGTTAACTCGCTCATCGTGAACCATCGATAAGATATCAAGGAAGTTACAGACTAGAAAGAAGACTTTATATTGCTTGTAAGTTTGTAAAACTTTTGTACATAAATCATTGTTTGTAATAACCGTTATTGTAAATTGTATTATTGTTTGTATATTAGAATATACTTGCATTAAAAAAGAAAACTGTGTGTATCAATCTTGTTGGCAAATATCATAACTTAGATAGATATCGGCATTTATTTAACTACTAAATTTAAATTATCATTTAGCTCGGTTTCAGACCATTAGAAATTCTAATACGTAACATAATAAATTGGAGGTTCGTGTCCGAGATTAGAATTAGAGACAAAATTCAATCTAAGTTATAATTTATATCATAATTTAATTTATATTCATCAGTGCCAACGAGATTTGATCATGTCTGATTATAAAGATTTTCTTGAATCACCCTCCCTCGAAGAACTTGAAAAATATAATAAAAATGAATTGCTCGAAATTGTCAAAGTTTTAGAACTAGAAATAGAACTTAATAGAAATTACCATTCATCATTTCGTAGAGCTATAGTGACGTCACATAATGGTGCTTTAATAGAGTCTTTAATAAATATTAAAGTGTTTTCTGACGTTTTGACATTCAAAGATGCCAGAGCCTAAACCTAGTTGGTTACATAGCAAAGTCTCGGTGCTGAATCCTGTTTCTTTTCAAATATATATTCGGGTTCTTATTATGAAAATTAGCATGCTAATGGGTTATTGTCATATATATAGAGATGAAATTAGCAATGGTGCAGTGCTCCTATTTTCAGTAGATTATTGCTTAATTGGCGACGTTTTTCAAACAAAATCGAATGTATTTCACGTGTAAAACTTTATCCATACGAAAGCATTCAGTTTCCCACTTTACATTTATGCACCCCAGCACACACTACTCATGTCTTATAAAAAATAATGTTTCAGAAAAATGTTTCCATAAATATTCTTACTACTCGAGACTGTCATTTTGTAACGAGAAGGATATCTTTATCACATGATTTTGATTTTACGTTATTTTGTTGGAGGTACAAAGTTCCTGAAACATGTTACCAGTTTTTTTTAATAGTGCTCAAAATTCATTAGCCTGTTATTAACTGCCAAACGTTAGAACATTATAACTTTGTTTTCGGAACAAAATGTATACACATTTCATAACATTTTAAGTTATACTCCTTAAAATGTATTAAACTTTGTAAAATGTCCAATTTTTGTCAAATATATCATCCTATAAAATCTCAGTAGTTTTCAAACTTATGTATATATAAATATAACAACTCCTTAAAGATAGTTTTATATCATAACCTCTAATTAAAACACCTCTATCTGAGATGAGCAGTTTCAAAATATAATAAGTATTGTAAACTGTACATTTCTACTTCTCTCTCAACAGGCGGGGGGCCTGGCATGGCCAGGTGGTTGGGGCGCTCGACTCGCAATCTGAAGGTCGCGGGTTCGATTCCCGTCCCATCAAACATGCTCGCCCTTTCAGCCGTGGGAGGGGCGTTATAATGTGACGTTCAATCCTATTATTCGTTGGTAAAAGTGTTTCCCAAGAGTTGGCAGTGGGTGGTGATGACTACCTGCCTTCCCTCTAGTGTTTCACTGCTAAATTAGGGTCGGCTAGCGCAGATAGTCCTCGTGTAGCTTTGCGCGAACTTCCAAACAAATCAAACCAAATTCAATGGGCGTTTGAACTCTACTTCAAATATAGTTTGGTAAAACTATAGGATAATTCCAGTACTTCAAAGTAAAAACTTTTATATTTTGTTTAAAAACTGTAATAACGAGTAATAATGTTAAAAACAAAGTTTTGCCAGATTTTCATCCGTTTTTAACTTTATGTGTTTACCCAAACAAAGTGTAATTTATTAATGAAAACAATAATTAATAATATTTTATCATTGTATTTGTAGTTATTCATAAATTACATAAATTTACATTATTATCGTTCAATGATTTTAAGCAATCGTAATGCTTGTTTTCCCGAGACTTTTTTTTTCGTGCTTTAAACATTCGAATAACGACAGAGCCAGAGATGTTAAAGTGATAAATGCATCAGAACTGTTGAGATTTGGGTGTTGCTTTCGTGGTTTCAGCCCTAGCTGAATTATAATTTTTCGAACAAATTGGCGGGTCATCGAGACATTAAAACTGCACTTCTGAAAAAAAAAAAACTGGAAGTTAAATATTGAACGTGAAAATAGAAAAAAAATTTAAAGGCGAACGAAAGCTTGTTGGAATCTGCTTTTTTAAAAGGTTTTTGCAGAGTGTTCTCCTTCTCTTCTTGTAGACATATATATATATATATATATATATTTAGTTAGGGCGCTAAGCTATTTAAGCTATCTTCTGCCTTCTCTAGCTTTGAACTACTGAACAGAAGGAAGGTAGCCAATCAGCAGCACAATACCACCTCCCATCCATGTTAAGGAACTGACTGTCACTCTTATAACACACCCACGGTTTAAAGTGCGGAAAGAATTTT
>NW_013665696.1:886904-892207 GCF_000517525.1 Limulus polyphemus | reverse complement strand
CAAAGGAAGTGATAGAAATAGAATTACATTTACCTAGCTACTTTAACACGCATACACCTAGAGTTTGGTGAGTTATTTGTAACATGTGGATCAACAATGAACCGCAATTTGGGAATATTTTTCAGGATGGAAGAGGTTCAGAGTATAGGGTTGGGTACATTATATTAAAACGATTTTGATACGAAAATCAGTAAATTACAATCATGGCCAATATAAAGTCGCCATGGATCGGAATGTATCAGAACTACATTTTGACATTCTTTGACTTTGCGCAGGTAATATGATGCCACCGAAAACTGATCGCTTTCGATGCACAATATTCATACACTCAGAGCGTAAAAATGTGTTCTTATTGGAGACTTGGAATTTCCATGAAGGAGATACCTTTTGTATTTAATGACATTGGAAAACAAAGAATTATGAATCATCTTTGGGGACCAGAACGAGGCCCTGCAATAAGTTTAAGTAAATAATGTCTCGGAACATATGAGAATCCATGAATACAAAGGTCAGTTGCAAAAGCCATCAATGTGTCCCTAAGCAAGAGTACGCAACATAATCAAGAGGGATCTTTGTTTAGAAAAGCGATACAAGTCACCTGTACACATACTGCTTCCATGATCGATGTGTTTTCATGCTATTACATTCGAAGACATACTGGACTGTTGAAATAGGCGATGGGAACTGTCGTTTTTTTACACTAGGTGGTTTATGGAATTCCTACAGGGGGTGCTTTAAACACAAGAGTGTTATAACGGAGCCTTTTGTAATGGAAACTATTATACAGGGTGAATTTTAAGAAGTACGGTTATTAGAGAGAGCATAGCTGGACGTGGTGACAGGGACTGTAATGACGTGTTGAGGCTCCAAAATCGCTTTAATATAACTTACTCAAACATTTATATGTTATTGTGTTTTAATATTATGACACAACACACTGTAGATTGTGATAAAAAATATAACTGATTTTGTCAAATATAAATTTTGTCAATTGCATTGTTAAAGTTATAGTAACAGTATTTTCAACAAACGTTTTCAAACTTAGACCAATCGTAAAGTAACCTGAGTATTTCTTACTCTGTTCAATGTAAGAAAGCCTCAAGCCTCCGATTTTAATGTTATGTAATATAACCGAAGGGTATCTAATATTTTATATAAGAATATAAGAGATACGTCGCTATCAAACCTCTGTGGAAGGGAAGCATCATTTTGATATCAACATAACTCGTCGGAGAACAAATTATAGTTCTAGGATGAAAGTTAAGTTTTTATTATTCAACTTTTTGATGTCTCCTTGAACACAAATATCTTCACAAACTTGGTACTTCCAATTTGTTAACAACAAGAATCGAGAAATACTAAAATAAATATGTCCCTATATTTTCCAAGATAAAGATAAAAACTGTGAATAAGAGAAACATGATTAGAGAATAAAAAAAACAACAAAAATCACACTTAGTCAGAACACAATCCAAACAATGTTTTCCCTAATCTTTAGTTAGATGCAACAAATTGAACACACTGTGTTAAGCTCTTTGAAATACTCATTGATAACTCAAAGGTTAGCTCGACGGCTTGTGACGCTAAAATTCGGAGTTCGACTCATGCAATATGTAATAGTGCAGATAGTTTTCTTTGCGCTAAAATGAAAACAAGACTTTTCAAAACCCTATGTTCAAATCAGTGTTGTATTGCTTTTAAAAGTAGGCAACATTGTATGTAAAGTTTCAACATTATTTCTACAGTTTTACAGAGCAGATGTTTTTTTTCCTATTTCACAAAGTTTCACCAGGTTAACGTGGCATCATCAGGTTGTTTACATGAAATCCTGTAAGTAAATTATAGCTCTATTACTAAGTATCATATGTTCTAAAGACATTTTCAACTGTTATAGTGAGGTGTAATTATTTATTTTTTATCACATAAATCAACAAAATAATGAGAGTGTCAAACGATAAGGCTTAGTTAACTTCAAATTTTGAATGTTTTTTTGTTGTTTTGTGTAGTGCGGGCGATCCAAACCCTAGCGTTTGTCTCTTTCATAAATAAATACCTCATTTGATCTGAGTTGTACTCGAATCAAAAATAGAAAAAAAAAACAGCATATTCTAAATCCAGAGTAGTTCTGTTCCATGATAAAAACTGTTTTCGTGACTTTTTATGAGAGCCTATTCTTATCTGAAGAAACATATGTTGTTATTGTTATTGCTCTGGTATTTGGGAAACAGAGTATTTTACGAAAAATTATTCTCGCAAGTCTGACCTTTTCAACCAGTTACAATTCTTTCAAGCCTTTGAATTTTAATTGTTAAGATTTTAAAAATTAATACATTAACTCTATATGACTATTTCATAATTAATTATTCTATTGTACTTCTCATGGAGTTAGTTGTTGGTCACTCATAATATTTGTGTATTGGCCAGTGAATCGGGGGAACAGCAACAACACTCAGAGTTCTGGCACATTATGAAAAAGAATAAAACTGTAAGAAATAACATTATACCTTTGCCAGACTTTCAACAAACTTCACGTTCAAGAATGTTTAAAACTATATATTGTACATACACATATATATTATGTATATTTGTTGCATGTGTGAGTTCGTGTATACAGAAAACACAAAAGCTTCGAAAGGATGTTGTAATAACAGAGTCGAACTTGATGTGCTCTTATTTTCTCAAACTTTTATTAAACACTATACAGACAAATCAAATACTGGTTTCGTGACCTATCTCGACGCTTTCCAGCTTTGATCATCTATTTTGAGACCCAAAGTACGTAGCTTAAGTATTACAAGTTAATAAAAAACCTAAACATCTAAGATAAGAAATATAGAAAATATTCAATCATAAAAATCATATAACTTAATTTTTGATTAAAAATAATAATATGAATGAAAATTACTTTATTATTTACTCACAACAAATTCAGCGTGACTAAAAACTTGTATGAAAGGCTCTTTGGAAAAAGATGAGTCAGTCATGTTTATTAACTTCTGATCAAAATTACGGTAACTATGTGGATTAGTACTGAAAAGTAAACTATTAATTACTTAATGCCGCCAATCCTGTATCTCAAAATGACCAGAAGTACTTAATATCATAAATATTTACAACTACACAAAAAAAGGGATAAAAATTGTATTATTTTTTTAAATGCTTTGAATGATCAGTTGGGTATCCTCACTGCTAACGATGTATTCGGCCGTAATTTCAATAATTGCCCACAAAGTTCAGCTAGATTATGAAACTTCAAAATTAAAGTTTGATAAAATAGTTCCTCCTGGTCACCACAAAAACAACTATAAAACTGGGTACTAGAACCGGGCCGTTACTATAATTTCTAATAAAATATTTGTCTAAATTACTTAATTCTTACATTTTCGTTTTCCTTAATTTGCTGTAACCCATAAACTGAATAAGACGTATAAGAAATAATATTTTTGTAAGTTACCTAACTTAGAATTTATATAAAATATAATCTCGAAACATGTTTGTCTTCTCGGAGAATTTTGTTACATCACACCTCACGGTTTGTCTCTGTTTGAGGTAAAATAACCTCTTCTTCCAGTATATTCTTCGTTCCATTACAAGTTGTAACACAAGTAAATATTTGTTTATATTTGAGACAAAATAACCTCTTCCTCCAGTATATTCTTCGTTCCATTACAAGTTATAACACAGGTAAATATTTGTTTCTATTTAAGATAAAATAACATTTTCCTCCACTATATTCTTCGTTCCATTACAAGTTATAACACAGGTAAATATTTGTTTCTATTTAAAGTAAAATAACCTCTTCTTCCAGTGTATTCTTCGTTCTATTACAAGTTATAACACAGGTAAATATTTGTTTATATTCTAAATTCCGTTACAAGTTATAACACAGGTAAATATTTGTTTCTAATGGCTCTTGGATAGAATTATTCTGCAGTTAAAAAAAAAACTTATTACAATTACACATTGGCTAAAACATATTTTCATACAGCTTGTAAACTGATAAAAGTACTACTTTCGTAAAAAAAACAAAAAACTTTCAGGTTTTAACCTGTGCGAAGTTATGATACGAACTATTACATGTCACTAATCCACAAAACGAAACTTCTCTCAAATTTGTTTCATAGTACTTTTATGACTATTGTCTAAAAACTTATAGTCTCAACATTTCTCCTAAGTAACTCCTACGTAAGGCAAAATATTAAATATAGTTTTTGCAAGAGATTTAATTAATAAATTAATTAAACTCTAGACGGGTTTCTAAATACGTAACGGTGGGTTCACATAAATTAAATTCAAGTGAGAGGTCTTTGTAATTAATTGTTGAAACTAGAATCAAATCAGAGGCATCTGACTTCAACCAAGAAGCTGGGACTGTAACAGTAGACTTGTCTTTTAACCCTGAGGCATTTCTAGCTGGTCAGTGAACTAGGCCCGTCTCATAAATTTTATTTTATTTTTTCTTTTACTCTATAAGTTCCAATGACGATTAGAAACGTAGATTTTTGATAAACGGATCTAACTGCAACATATTTGTTGCTGTTTTCATTAGTGATTTGAAGAAAGTAGGAGTGGTTGTTGCGGGAGTTGAAATATAGATGCAAGCTACATTTAGAAAGAGAGCCTGCATGTAAACTCAACATCCTACATAACCTCCATTCCTTGAGTGTTATCTGACTGCGACAGGTCGGTTCTTTTAAAGAGGAGGTTTCAAGTTGCCTGTTGTTTTTTTTTCTATCTAAACTAGTTTTTACATTGAAATAATGTAAATGTCAGCATACACACCCAGCACCAACTCAAACTCGTTTCTGTCTGATATAAGATCATTTTTGTTTCTCAGAAAAATGGTGTTCAAAACACTAAGGAAAGTTTTTAATACCAGCAGTCAGTTTCTTGGTATTAAAAGGGAAGACACTTAAAAATCCAAGTTCACGCCAACAAATAACATGACGATATATAATATATTTTATATATTATATCTTTAATATATATATATATGTTAACTGCAAACAATATGAAAGGAGTTGGAGAATGAGAGTTGGGTCTGTGGTAGAGCTTTGAACTACAGAACTGTCGAGCCAGGTTCGAGATCGTGCGATACCACGACTGCCTTTCTTCTGGTCAATAGTTGAAACTTAGGAATGTGGCAGATAGCTTTAGTAGCTTTACCGTGAATATAGAATCCAAATACGAAAGGAATTGGGCCCGGCATGGCCAGGTGGATAAGGCGCTCGACTCGCAATCTGAGGGTCGCGGGTTCGAATCCCCGTCCCACCAAACATGCTCGCCCTCTCAGCCGTGGGGGC
>NW_013665696.1:871539-886210 GCF_000517525.1 Limulus polyphemus | reverse complement strand
ACTTGTACCTAAGTCGAGCTGAACAGGGCCTTAAATGATATCACTCCGTTTAAAGAGTCCACTTACGTTAGGACAACTTGTAATAAAATGACAATAAAAATATATTTTAAAACATTTCATATCCACTTGTACCTAAGTCGAGCTGAACAGGGCCTTAAATGATATCACTCCGTTTAAAGAGTCCACTTACGTTAGGACAACTTGTAATAAAATGACAATAAAAATATATTTTAAAACATTTCATATCCACTTGTACCTAAGTCGAGCTGAACAGGGCCTTAAATGATATCACTCCGTGTAAAGAGTCCCCCAGGTGGGACAGTTTGTTTGTTTGTAATTAAGCACAAAGTTACATAATGGGCTATCCGTGCTCTGCCCACCACGGGTATCAAAACTCGGATTCTAGCGTTGTAAGTCCGCAGATATGCCGCTGTGCTACTGGGGAGCCGGTGGGACAGCGGTAAGTTTATGAGCTTACAACACTAAAATCAAGGGTTCGATTCTCTGCGGTGGACGCAGCAGACAATCCAATGTAGCTTTGGTCTAAAACAAACCGTTTGGTTTGTTTGTTTATTTGAAGTTAAGCATAAAACTACATAATGGGCTATCTGTGCTCTGCCCACCACGGGTATCAAAACCCGGTCTCTAGCGTTATAAGTTCGCAGACATACCGATGTGCCACTTTCGGGGCCAAATAGTTTGAACTGTGCTTGTTATTTCAAATATTACTTAATAAGACTTGCCTATTTTTAACGGTTTTTTTTTTTTTGTCAAATACCCTTTGTCTTTTCCCTGATGTACTAAAAACGAATTAGATTTATACGGTTTCTAGCGTAATAAGTTCGCAGACATATCGATGTGCCACTGGGGGGCCAAATCGTTTAAACTTTGCTTGTAATATAAAATATTGCTTAATAAAACTTACCTATCTTTAACGGGTTTTTTTTTTAATCAAACACTCTTTGTCTTTTCCCTGGTGTACTTAAAACGAATTAGATTTATGTTTATTTTGGAAGATTCTGCTGATTGTTAAAATTATTATAATCGTGAAATATTGTATAAAACAGCGGAACTGTGTATAAGTAATCTTTCAGTATAGTTTTATTTAAAAGTGCAAGGAAAGTCCTAAAAGTATATAGAAAGGTCTTTAGATATGTGATTACGTGTTACTTCCACTATCATACAGTACGACATTGCAAAATCTAGCCATATGTTCGTTGTTGTTAAATACAGGGCTACCCAGTGGGCTATCCGTTCTCTGGTCACCACGGCTATCGAAACTGGGGCGGGAGGGTTCTTGTATATTGAATATAGCATTAACGCCTTAAGCATTGTTGTTTTATATACCTAACGTAAGTTTGATTTTTATTGAAATCGGCATGGTGTAAATATGTTAATTTTCAAAACGGGGTTTATTTGTTTATTTTTAAGCACAAAGCTACCTGTGCTGTATCCACCAAGGGTATCAAAACCCGAGTTTTGGCTTTATAAGCCTTCAGGTTTAACGCTGAGCCACTGGGGGGTGGACTTTCAAAAAAAGGACTCTGTAGAATCATTTTTAAACAAATTCTCCCAGAATACTTCTTTATTTTTAAAGAATCATTTATATGACTTCCCTTTATAAGCCGATGTCAGCTAAAACGTGTTTTTGCACCTACCTGTACTACATACCCCGCCCCTTTTAAGTGTCCCCTAAGGGTAAATAACATATCAGGAATTAACTTAGGCGTATCTGTTCTTTGTAAATTACCTAGAAGGTCCCCAGCTGGCTCAGCGGTAATCTTAAGGGCGCAGATAGCCCATTATGTGGCTTTGTGCTTAAAAAAATAACTTGTCAAAAGTCTAAGATCTTGTGTTGTTTTAATATTTCTATTTTATGGTATATACTATTTACGTATAGGTTAAATTTAACTGTTTATGAAGAAGAGAAACTTATTCAAGTTAAGAAATGTTTACATAAAATCTTAAACTAATAAAACAAATGTTAGTAGATGGCCGGATGGATCTATCTCCGGGAAGTAAAATGAGTTTTGTACATACGCTAATCAAGAAAGGAGGTTTTAGGGTTTTTTCGTGTTTTTTTTTTCTTCTTTGGTATGTCATAGACAATAAAATGACAGCCAAGCAGTAAGTGTGTTTGTTGTTAAGCGCAAAGCTACACAACGGGCTTTCTGTGTTGTGCCTATCACGGGTATCGAAACCCGGTTTGTAGCGTTATAAGCCTTCAGACTTACTGCTGAGCCACTAGGGTCAGTAGGTGTACGACTGGTTGCTTATGTCCGAAGAAGGGAAGGCAGCTAGTCATCATCACCCACCGCCAACTCTTGGGCTACTTAGTTACCAACGAATAATGGGATTAACCGTCACATTATAACGCCCCCACGGCTGAAAGTGCGAGCATGTTTGGTGTGAAGGGGATTCGAACCCGTGACCCTCAGATTGCGAGTAGACCGCCCTAACCACCTGGCTATGCCGGGCCTGTGCCCTTTCTTAAGACACGGCAATCAATGCACTGACAGTTTTTAACATGTTAAAGTCTCCCTTTCTCAAGTAATTTGAATATATAATTGGAGTTCAATGGTAGCGAGTTGTCAAAACAAACTGATGATATATTTAAAACTTGTTTCATAAACAATTCGAAATTCAACGGAACATTAGGGGTAAGAATTAAAATACTCTTCATTTATACACAATAATACGATAGTATTTCGTGTATTGATTGAATTGGAACAAAGGAATTTATTGATCTTTTTTTTTGTGTTCACCGCAAGTATCAAATCCCGAATTTTAGAGTTATAAGCCGTCAAGCTGAGATAACGAGGTCAGGAACAGAACCAAGGATTGGTTTGGTTTATTATGAATTTCGCGCAAAGCTTCACGAGGGCTATCTGCGCTAGCCGTCCCTAATTTAGCAGTGACAAACTAGAGAGAAAGCAGCTAGTCATCACCACCCACTGCCAACTCTTGGGTTACTGTTTTACCAACGAATAGTGGGACTGAAGATCAGGTTCTAGCGCCACCACGGCAGAAAGGGCGAGCATGTTTGGTGTAAAGGGGATTCGAACCCACGACCCTCAGATTGCGAGTCGAGCGCCCTAACCTCCTGACCATGCCAGGCCCAAGAAAGGACCGAATGTTCACAAAAAGAGATATGTTTTAACACTTAAATAGGAACCGCTCCAGAAAAATATACCCGCCATCTTTTTACTCATGTGATAAAGTTATCCTCGCCAGCAGTACATTATATATATATATATACATATCATAATTACTGTTTACATCACACGTAATATATATATATATATGTATCATGATTTCTGTTTACATAATGTAATATATATATATACATATGATTTTTGACTTTTGAAAAACACAGTACAAAGTTTTATGCATAACGTTGCCCACCCCCTTTTTTGTTGTCTTTTTAAGCAAATAGTATACATGAACAAGCCTACCAGATCTGCATTCCTTAAAAAAAATAAAACCAGAAATGGACGACGCAAGAACTGTATACTCAACAATCTTACAAGTGTGCTGACACCGGAACGGAACAGCAGCCTTAGTGTGCTGATACCGAAACGGAACAACAGCCTTAGTGTGCTGACACCGGAACGAAACAACAGCCTTTTCCATTATGGTTTTAAAGTTTATTATTATTTTCTTTCACTGATGGGCTGAGCGTGGCCCAGTTGTTAGCAGTTCCAAACTGTGGATCTATGGGTTTATTGTTTACGTCTCGTTACAAGAAAAAAAAAAGCTCTTCGAACATCGGGGCCATTATAAAGGTGCCGGACAAATCGGTCAGACAAAACGAACATAAGAGTTGGCGGTAGGTACTGTTGACCAGCTTCCTTCTCTCTACTCTATTAGTTCATAATTTCGGACAGATATCACAGACAGCCCTTCAGCAACTTTTCGCGAATATCCTAAAAACAAACAGTCCTTCATTAATGGTGTTCCTAAAGGAAGTGACGTGGGAAAACAAAGTAAATGGTAGTACATCTAATACTTTTTACCACATGTACTTCAAAATAAACGCCATCTATTAAAAAAAACAAAAAAAACATCAGAGCCTCAGAAATAACTTTCTTTTTTAGTATGGTTGTTTGAAAATATACACCTATAATTACAACTATTATATATTATATCATACAAATTTGTCATACAATAGGAGCAGAACTTTCCAGATCTTATAACATCGCCGAAAGATAAACTGTATATAATATCATAATATATAATACATAATTTCTATTTTTCTTATAAGTTAATATCAGACCACACTTTATTCTATATTTGTTTTAATGTTAACAATAATTAGAATGTTCAACATTTTGAACAGAAAACGCTAAACGAAAAAAATCTATTAAAACATTTAACTGTTCTCTATATTTATTGGTTTGTTTGTAATTAAGCACAAAGCTACACAATGGGCAATCTGTGCTCTGCTCAACACGGGTATCGAAACCCGGTTTCTAGCGTTGTAAGTCCGCAGACATACTATATTTATTGGAAAATAGCAGATATTTGATACGTTTTTAAAATAAATCGCTATTGATGAGCATGTTGTTGAGCGATGAGTATCAGATAGATATTTCGAAAATAATGGACAGAATATTTAACAAAAAACAAACAAACAAAAACATTGGTTAATTAAGATGTTTGTATATACAAAAAGATTCAGTGTCTGGGTTTCTGTGTGTCACGTAACCCCTCCTAAACCGCTGGTCACACCGACTTCTAAATGGTACCAAACGAGTCGTCTCGACCTAGGGGTTTGCACAAAGGTAAAAAATTTTCACCTCCATCCCTTGGGAACCCCAGGAATGTTCCGAAACCCCTTCTCCTAGACTGCTGGAGTCATCAACTGTTAAACGATGCCAAACGAGTCGTCTCGATCCCGGGATTTGCACCCCAAATTTGTCATTCATTTACATTTGAGCACGTAAAGAAGTGGGCCTACTACTTACCATTTGTAACTTGGTTAAAGAAATCAAATTTGAATTATAGCAGCAATGATCATTAAACTAAAAAAGCGCAAAATAGTAGTTCAACCATTAAATTTACATTATAGCGGTTCTGTAAATGGGGGTCGATAGGGTTCTCTAGTATTATAAATAAAGGTCAAGTTTATATATATATATATAAGCCGACATTTGGCAGATGTTTAAATAAATAAAAAAAAATGTCCGAAAGTGGCCATAATTGATGTTCAAGCTAACCAGAAACGTTGTTATAGGTTATGGATCAAGAGATGGACATCCAGTAACCTGAACATCTGTGAAAAAAAGGACAAAGTTATTCCGCTGACGTTCTATAACGTGTACATTTCTAATGCCTCATAATAGTTCACGTGCTTTACGAACTCTAAACATTTAGGTTTAAGTCTAAAGCAATATATATGGATGTCAAGTAAAATATTTTAGAAACAACACCGGATAGTTGTGTTAGATAATTAACCAATATATATCTTACACTGATGTCATCTCGAAAAAGAAAAGGATGTGAACTGAACGAAAAATATAATTCACAGTGATGTATGGGAACATCTTTACTCTACTGCACTTTGAGTGCCTCAAATTCAGTTCAGATGCTTCCATACATCTCTGTAGATGATGTTCTTCAAATCAAAGGGTATAATCTGAATAAAGAAATCAACGTTTTTTTATATGTATATATACACTAACTGGTAAGTCTCCGGATTTACAACGCTAAACTCAGGGGTTCGATTCCCCTCGGTGGACTCAGCAGATAGCTCGATGTGGCTTTGCTATAAGAAAAACACACACATACACTAACTGACGTACCCGTTCAACCCCCGGGGAAGATATAGGTGGCTAGATTCTAACTCCGACCCACCTATGTCACTCCCTGGGAAGCCCTAATGGTTCATATCAGGTTTGATAACAATCGGTAGAGCAAAACGTTAGTTATGGTAGTATATATATATATTGCATACACTGTTATAGTATTCATTCGCGTTTCCCCATCTTAATTATAACTACAAAATAATTATCTTTAACCCTTTGAATTTTTGCTCATACAGTAGTTTGGAAAGTAGAAGCTAACAATGGACGTTTTCTATACTCTGTGCACTGTTGACAAGATTAAAACGCCACGTAGTAAGTGCTGACGTTATTTTTTTTATTTGTTTATCAGAAACAGCACGCTATCTTTAAGTCCAGACAGAAATTCAAATCACTTCCAGCCTTAGCGAAGAATTTTTGTGCGTTCTCCATGTGGATTTCCTGTTCACAAGAATCTTAATTAGAAGAAAAGTTACCTAAAAAGCAACTAATTCCAAGGAATTTCTGTGCGCCTGTCTTTAGTTATGGTTGTTCTGGACGATCTGCAGAGAAGAAAGAGTCACTATACTTCTATTTCTGCACCCACGTGACCAGAGTTTCCACTTTACTCACCCTGCGTTCATGATCTGATAAATGTTATCTGTATGTCTCCTCACTTCGAGTTAGCACTAGTGTGATTACAGCTCTCATTTTGTATCTATACTTGTCCTGAAAATTGGATGCCATCTTTCTTCAAACAAATTACTTCAGGAAAAATGCCTAAGAAATACGGAAATCTGTAAAATCCTGAAGTCTTGCTTATGACGAATAGCTTAACGAAACATGCCAGCTTGCTAACTTGGAATTTTAATTACAAAATCATCTCAAAGAGTCATTAACAAGTAACTACAAACCACCGTCCAAGGGCTATCTGCGCTAGCCGTCCCTAATTTAGCAGTGTAAGACTAGATTGTGTAGCTTTGCGCGAAATTCAAAAACAAACAAACGAAAGGAATTGATCCATAAAAGACGTATTAAAACAAAAAGACATAAGTCGTTAACATTTTCAAGAAAAGCACTATATTTCGCTTTAAGAAGCTTACGTGGTCCATTACTTATTTTAAGAATTTATGCAAGAAAACAAAGGATAAGATGTTTTAATATGTCAACCACACTACATCTGCTATAACCATTGCTAACGAGGCTTTTTCCACAATACCTGGACTCATAAGGCCAGCTGGGATATAACAGACATAGCAGTGATCTAGGCGCTTTATATGTCATGAATTGTTTTGAGCAACAATTGTAGCAAGTAAATTAAGTAAGTCAATTGTAATAATTTATCAATTACGACTAAAATAAAAACACATTTTGTTTCGTTTTTGAACATCTTATGAAGTTCAACCTTCTTCCCAGAGTAATCAGGTTAATAATAGCTTTATGTCAGAGTGAAACTGGTTCGAAGAAGGCAAATTGCTAATAAACATAATTTCACCAAATTGATACTGCACTAGATGGTGGCGGATATGGACTTCTTTTCACAGAACAGATAGTCCATTGTGTAGCTTTGCGCTAAAACAAATCAAGTAATAGTTCTTTTCATTATCATTAATGAAGGATTTGAGAAATATTTTATTAGTTGTATCTCCATTAATTTCCACAGAAAACAAAAATAAATTAATAAGTTTCGTATATCATTACAGACTTTCCACAGCCCTAATATTAATAAAAAAATCTTAGTTTGAACAATGTTTAAAAGTACACAATGATTTAAAAACTGCTGAATTTTGTTTGTTTGTTTGTTATTAAGCACAAAGCTACACAATGGTCTATCTGTGCTGTGCCCACTACAGGTATCGATACCTGGTTTTTAACGTTATAAGCCTTCAGACTTATCGCTAGGCCACTGGGGCCAAAAAGGGTTGAAGGTACAGTTTTTTTTAAAGTATTGTGTACTTTTCAAACGTTGCTCAAACCGAGTTTTTAAAATAACCATCTTTACACAAGTGCCTGTTGTTTTTAACCCTAATAACACACTGTACAAAAGAACGAACCTATCCTACGTCAGTTTGACTGTAAATTCTAACAATGAGTAAGAACATCATCAATACCAGAATAAATAATGATTACCAAATATATCTGGAGTAATAACGCGGCTACCCTAAGGTCTCGCTTTGAGTGTGAAACGACAAATATTCGTATGTATAGTTTATAAAAGACACACACACATTGGTTAGTAAAACATCTTACGTTGAAATGGGCAGAAGAGCTGTGGAATTTGCTTTAGCCATGCAAGACAAAGTTTGTTCATTATGGAATAAAAACTCTTAATACTGAGGTAGAATAGGTGTATGATTCATGCCCTTTTCTCATCATACGTAACGTATATTAATAGTCGTTAGAGTCATACGTAAACAATTAATTCTGTCATGGGCCTGGCATGGCCACGTGACTAGGGCGCTCGACTCACAATCTAAGGGTCGCGGGTTCGAATCCCCGTCCCACCAAAAAATGCTCGCCCTTTCAGCCGTGGGGGTGTTATAATGTGACGGTGAATCCAACTATTCGTTGGTACAAGAGTAGCCCAAGACTTGGAAGTGGGTGGTGATGACTAGTTGCCTTCCCTCTAGTCTTTCACTGCTAAATTAGGGACGCCTAGCGCAGATAGCCCTCGTGTAGCTTTGCGCGAAATTCGAAACAAACCAAACAATACTGTCATTATTCTCCAGTGAACATACTGTTTCAAAAGTTCTATTTGTGTCTGTCACTAGAAATGTGTACGATAGCAAAAAGAGAATCGAAACGAGGTATGTAGTTTAATCCTGGATTCACCTAATTCTACTGATTTGACTCCATTTAGGGAGATTCCATCCTTCATCAGTAACTATGGCGAACACACTACAGAACATCGCTAGGACGTACGTATAACAAACAACATACAAACAAAGTGCAGTTCGCTACAATAATAAGACCTGGTTTGTTTTTCTGTTTGCGATTGCCCAAATTTATTGATGACAGAGAGAAATTCTCTGAACCCGGTCTACCTCAGAGTCATGTGGCAATTCATAGATTAACCATCTGCGGCCTAATTAATAGGTAAACTTCTGAATTGTATATCGAAGGGTCTAAGGTTTGAGACATGATACTACTGAACAATTTCTTCTGTGAACACATTATAAGTGTCGTTATTAGGTTCAGAGAGTCAGGTAACGCAGCCATTGTGGCGGCAGGTGCTGCTGGCTGGCTACCCTCCCTCCCTGGATCTTAGGAATAGATGACCTAGTCATTTAGCACACGTGCACATGATGTGCCTCTCATGTTAAAAATTCAAATTATACGGTTCTTTAAATAGTTGTTCCCCAGTATTTTATTTATTTAAACTAGTTTTTATATCCGTGTCCTTTGTTATAAATAAAGCATATTTATACATAAAAAAGAGAATGGTTGGTTTAGTTTGTTTGAAGTTCAGCACAAAGCTACAACAATGGGCTATCTGTGCTCTGCCCACCACGGGTATCGAAATCCGGTTTCTAGCGTTATAAGTCCGCAGACATGCCACTGGAGGGCAAAGAGGCCAAATTATTACATAACGACTAGAGGATGCTATGTTGTTCCTGTATAAGACGTTACGATATATATAATCAGTATATCCTATTAGTGTTCCATTGCTGTGTAGCCAAGAGATAATTTAACACAGAAATAACAAATTTTTTTCACCCTTAGAGTGCCCTTCTTCATGTTATGTTTAGTCATATGAGGAGAGGTTAAGATCTCTGAACTTGTTCTCTTTTGAAAAAAGAAGAGTTGGAGAGGATCTGATTGAGGTGTATAGATTTATTAAGGGAATTGATAGTGTTGATGCAGAATTTTGTTTTACTTAATGGCTAGTAGGGCCCGGCATGGCCAGGTGGTTAGAGCGCTCGACTCATAATCTGAGGGTCGCGGGTTCGAATCCCCGTCACACCAAACATGCCAACCTCCTTTTTGCCTGGTCCCAAGTCCAGGATGAGAAAGGAGGAGGGTGGGCACGGGGCTAGCAACTCCACCCCGTAAAAACCAACCTGCTACAAGTAACTGCAACAACAACTTCCGTTGGGAGGTGTTGTTGCGGCCCTATGCTCCACTGGGAGTTTACAGGAATAAAATAAAAATAAATAATGGCTAGTATAGTAGAATTAGGGAAACAAATCTACATTTTGGCAGGGTAGGAGTCATCTTCAACTAAGAGTTTTATTTTTCTAATAGGGTTGCCTTCAGATGTTGTGGAAGTAGTAAACTTAAGGGAGTTTAAGGAATGGCTCAATAGAGGCTTTGAATATTTGTGTATGTTTATATATAGTTTAGGTTAGTGGACGAAACAGCCTAACTGGACTAACAGGTGCCTTGTTGTCCTTAAATATGATGTTATCCACAGATGACATCTTATAATTGATATAATGTGTATACCAGAACATTCCAGTTTCTTCCTTCTATGTCCTCAATCTTTCAAATCCCATTATATATATAGTTGAATAAATTAAGCTAAACAAATTTTTTACACTTAATTAATAAACCATTTCTACCAATGGGAATGATTAATTTATGTGGTAGTATGTCATATCTTTCATAATAGTCTTACATTATTTAATTATTATAACAACACCATAAGAAAATCTGAAACACAACCTTCAATGATATAAACTATAGAAAAACAACACAAAAGTCTTATGTTGGTTTTAATTTTATGTTATTTCTTTTTTGTCTGCCTTGAATGAAGAATACCTACCCAATATTTCAGGTAAAATTATTGTCCTTGATAAGCGTATTCGCCCCTAACAACACAGATTAGTTTAAACCGAATGAAGTAAAAGGTCAATCGAATCGAAGGTTTTTGACTTAATTAATACGACAGATAAAGATCAATTATCTAAATAAGTATAATATCAGTGTTAAAATTATCTGATAGCAAACATTGTAACAATGAAGAAACAGGTCTTGAGAAGAATTAGAAAAGTCTCCAAATGAATCCGATATCGATAGTACACTAACCCATATGAGTATGTTGGAAGATTGAGTATCATTCACATTACTAGGCACATGAAAGTTGTGGGGAGTGTACGTAGGTTTTATCACACATGTTTGATATATTAAGCAATAAAAGTTTCATTTTTTTGTAGATTACTACATTTTAAAATAAATAGCCAAAAACTGATATTACACGCATATAACTAAATGTTTTGTAAGATTGAGAAATTAATTTTTTATCGATCCTTCGTAAAAGATCTGTAGTGAATCACGTGTATTCAATTTTTTATGTATATTTTTATTGTTGTTATTAATTTAAGCTTCAATATGATGAATATTTAGATTAAATTTTCCAGGTTTACGCCCAAACATTTAGCCTAGTTCTCTTCATTTATTCATATTGAAAGTAACTTATAACTAAGATATTTATATTTTAGGAAGTTTCTAACAATTAAAATCGCTCTTAGTTAATTTTTGTTCTTGAATGTCATTTTATGTCGTCTGAAGATGGAAATAAGTATAAGTTGTTTCATTTTTAACTGGGACAACAAATTTCATTATTATTATTAAAGCTCACTGTACAAATATTTTAAGTGAAAAACATGATTTTTGGCTGTAGTTTTTCTCATATAAAATTTTAAAAGTTCAGTATTATAAATGATGTAATTTTTTTTATTGTGATAAGATTAAAAATGATAATTGTCCATATATAAAAACTATTATTTTATCGTTCATCGGATAAAGAGAACAATGAAATGTTAAAATCATTTTTATTATTCATATTAATTCAAAAACTTTTGCAAATTTTATCCCTTTTTTGTTTTATATTTTACGAACGGTTTTAATAAAGTTAGAAAAAAAAAAGAACTGCTACATTTTATATTTTTTAGGTTTACTTCAAGAATTTTTTCGGTCTAACCCCATGCTGTATTATTGTCGGGCTGAGGATTGAAAGGTCCGTGGTTCGAGACGTGATTCGGATAAATCTGCTCTGCATACACTCTCAGCTGTGAGCGCATTATGAAAATAACAATTAATTCCTGTTTAAAAAGCCAGACATAACCATTGTGGCGGCGGGTGTTTCTGGTTAGCTGCCTTCATGCTAGTCAGTAACTGAAATTTAAGAGCAACTATACTAGGGTCTCTAACCCGACTGCTTAGCTCACGTGCGCATAAGGTGACTTTCAACTTGAAAACTAAAATTATTTGTGGTTTTTTTATTTGTTCATTTACTTTATTTCTAGAGTTACATGGATACTTTATCTGTTTTTTCGTTCCAGGTATTTAGGCAAAGCTACACCGTAGATAATTATGAAATGATACACTACAGGGAACGCAGCTAGTGAACAGCTTCTATCGTCAACTATTGAACTACTCTTAATCGAATAGTGGGATTTAACCATCCCTCTTATAACGCACACACGGTTCTAAAGTGCGGAGTGCGATTTTAAGGTGAAAGGACGGGAACCTTGTACTCCCAGCTTAATAGACTTAACAACGTCGAAAATTAAATTGGAAATAGTTAAGATTTTTTCAAGTTGAAGGATACATACTTTTATACTCTTTTCAGCCTTTTGTTAAAGTAGTATACTGATTACATGTTGTTACTTAATATATTCATTTAGCCCGTCATATTTTATGTTTTCTTGGATATTAGAGTTATCCCTGTTAAATTTAACATGGCGTGAAGCTGCTTGATTCTTTAAAATTAAAAACATAAGACAGCACAGAAATTATAAGGTGTTTTTTTTTTTTTATAAACAGATATAACTGAATAACACGAATGGATTATTAAAATACATATATACTAGCTAAATTACCCGGCGTTGCACGGTGAAAATTTAGATATGAAATGTAAAGATCAGTTTTTTTTTTTCAGAAAATTATTCAGTAAGTAGACAAAAGCTGTGATGCGAGAAATAAAAAGGCATTTAATCAAACAAAGCTTTATTTGAAATTAGAATTGACAATACTTCTTTATATACAACATTGCATGTTTATATACATATTTAACATGTCTTGATGTTTTCATATCAAAGACAGATCTAAAGAAAAAGTAGTTTGGCCTAACTGGAAAAAAAGTAACATTTTTATTGATACTTCTCAGGATAATAGTAAAAAATAATAATTACATTTGTTCCGGTTGGGAAAGCGTATGTTAATTTGAAAAAAAAATGAAATCATTATTAAATTTGAAATTGTACCAGTACAACGTTAAAATCCGAGGCTCGATTCACCGTGGGGGGCATCGTGCAAATAGTCCATTATGTAGCTCTACACTAAGTAAACAACAGTAACAAGATTCTATCTGAGTATGAAAAGTTTAAAGCAGAATTGAATGGTTTATGAAGAAAACCACAAAAACCGTACAAAATATGCATTTTAATATTCTAAACTTCTAAAACAGTATAAATAAAAAAATATAAGCAATACATTTACATAGATTAACTATAGCGCAAAATCATATTGTTGAGATTACGTGTTCCTTAATTCCCTACAAAAATAATTGTATTCAAACTGGTTTTATGCATGCAAAGAAAATTAAAGATATTAGAACCAGTGTTTGTTGTTGAAACAAAAATAAGCAATTTAAAATGCATGGAAGTGTGGGCAAGGTGACGTTACATGAATATTTTATTGACAATACTTCTATCTGAAATTTGATTAGCTGTCGTTTGATCTTAAAAGATCGTTTAGATACCTTTATGACTTGTCGCCGTCATTCGAACACAAAATGAAAACGACGAAGATACTTGGGGGTTTCACGGTACGTGTCTGTTTCCAAAAATCTATACTCGCAGTATAGGTTCGAAACAATGCTATTTTATTTGGATACAATAAAGTTATAGCACTCATTTGAGTGCCTATCGATTAAAACACAAAAGTACACTTTAGGAATAAATACCAATGTCAGAACTTGTTGGCTATAAAAATATAGGACAAAAAATTTTATTTGAGTGAAGTAAACATATATTTCATTGTATTCCAGATTTAATAGTAATGTGTTTTATTGTAAACATTATGGATTTGAATGTTTACTTGTTTTATACTGTTAACGTTGTTTTGTTACTTTTGCTCTTTGAATGAAGAAAGAGTTATTATTTGCAATTATTTGATTATCTGAGAATATACAACTTTAGTTTGAATGTTTTATTTCACGTTGTCCATGTGGGATATTGCGACAATGTTAGCGTGAAGAATTTTGTATAAATGCACTTTGTCAGAGAACTGCAGTTAACAAGACTTTAAAACAAATTTTATAGCATGGAACAACAATTCTTTGAGTAGAATATGGAATATGTTTTTGTTTTTTATACATTATAGTCAAACGTTCTAATAAGAGAGTTATAATGGTCCAATAATTCTAGAGTTCGTATTAAAATCCAACTCAAACCTATGTACTTTCTTGAAGGATTTGGGATTTTATCATCAAGGGCTTTCAAAGTAGAACTTGCGTTATTATTTTTAACTTTGTTTAACGCAAACTGGAGTTTATTTTGAGACATTTCTATAAAAGTAAATCAAATCACGACCTATATCTTCAGAATGGTACTTTATTAGCTCAATATTTCGCTATTACAGCTTCGTCAGGAGCTATAGATATTCTACAAGTTTAACTGGATTACTGAACTTGTATGATATCGATAGCTCCTGACGAAGCTGTAATAGCGAAATATTGAGCTAATTAAATTACATTCTAGAGATATAGGTCGTGATTTTATTTGCGTTTATAGAACTTCCGTTAGATTGTTTGTAGTTTCATGAAAATAATTATGTTATACTATTCAATTTACTATTATGTTATACTATTCAATTTACTATTATGTTATACTATTCAATTTACTATTATGTTATACTATTCAATTTACTATTATGGTATACTA
>NW_013665696.1:859052-871189 GCF_000517525.1 Limulus polyphemus | reverse complement strand
TGTTATACTATTCAATTTACTATTATGTTATACTATTCAATTTACCATTATGGTAAACTATTCAATTTACTATTATGGTAAACTATTCAATTTACCATTATGTTATACTATTCAATTTACTATTATGGTAAACTATTCAATTTACTATTATGGTAAACTATTCAATTTACTATTATGTTATACTATTCAATTGACTATTATGTTATACTATTCAATTTACCATTATGTTATACTATTCAATTTTCTATTATGGTAAACTATTCAATTTACTATTATGTTATACTATTCAATTTACTATTATGTTATACTATTCAATTTACCATTATGGTAAACTATTCAATTTACTATTATGGTAAACTATTCAATTTACCATTATGTTATACTATTCAATTTACTATTATGGTAAACTATTTAATTTACTAAAGGAGTATAAGTTCAGTGATTTGAGTTTTAGTTCTAAAAACCTTTGAAGAATAAAAAAGTTTGTTTATCAGCGTTTTGAGTGCGAAGGAAAAGCCGCCGTTTCAGGAAATAGGAAAGATGACAAACTTCATATATTTCAGAAAGTTCATGAGTAGTATAACCTGACTTATTTGTAGCAATGATATTATTGAAAGTGGTGTCAATTACCATTTTACCATTTTAAATATTAAAAACTTTCTAATACGTCAATTGGTAATTTTATTACAGTTTATGGGTAACATTGGGTACTTTTAAACAAAGTAGTAATGGATATTCATTTTTACTCGAAAAGCTTACGTGTTATAAAAGTGTGAAAGGTTGATTAATGCTAATATAAGCTCGAAGCTGCAGTTCTCAAATGGTCATGATAGATGTTTATCATCTAACATGTGCCAACATGTTCCATTGTATGGTGTTTAATATTTTATGTATGTAAACATGTTTCATGGTATAGTGTTTATTGCCTAACACGTGTCCACATATTCCCTATTAAAGTCTTTAACTGCATCATTTTTTATTTCCTTTCAAATATTGGCTGTTTTGTTTAGATTAATGTATTTTCCAAACTTTTGATTGCTTTCTTAATCTAAAATAGCAGAGACCCGCAAAACATTTGCGGTTAAATTAGTGTCTTTATTGCATCATAATTCTTTAAATACAGGATTTATAGAAAAATACAAAATAATTCTTGTCGCAGACACCGAAATCTCTAACTCCATTTATATAAGGCCTAAGATTAGGTAAGCCTTTAACAAGTAGTTCGAGTATGGCCTATATTCGATAAAGAGATAAGTTAACATTGTAACGTGTGTATGTTTTTCCTTTAGTTTAGTTAGGGCTAAACTTTACCGTACTTAATACTATAAATAAAATACTTATGTTATCTACGACGTAACGTTAAACCTTTTTAAAAACTGATAAGCTTTTAACATGATATTGTACAAAATGTCTATTAAAGTATTTTTACATTCACTTTTCGTTTACGTTCGTTAAAATGGAATGAGCGCGCATGCGCATTTAGATAGTACGGTGCGCGCGCATTTTTAACACTCATAAATGGAGTGTTATTTTAATAGATTTTGTTTGTTTGTTTGTTTTGAATTTTGCGCAAAGCTACACAAAGGCTATCTGTCCCTAATTCAGCAGTGTAAGACTAGAGGGAAGGTCATCACAACCCACCGCCAACTCTTGGGCTACTCTTTTACCAACGAATAGTGGGATTGACCGTCACATTATAACGCCCCCACGGCTGAAAGGGCGAGAATGGGGTTGGAACCCGCGACCCGCAGATTGCGAGTCGAGCGCCCTAACCACCTGGCCATGCCGGACCTAATAGATTTTGTAATTACTCTTATGTCACATCTACACATTTTACAAATATTGTTGTTTCTTTTTTTATATAAAGATACCATCTTTTGTTTGTTTGTTTTATTTTAAGCAATAAAAACAATTTTGTTATTCTAAATATTCTAACAAAATGATTGGTATATTACGTTTAGGATTTAAAAAAGTGTTAAAATTATTTAAAATGGGCATTGGTGACATATATTTAATTTCTATTTTATATATTTACTAATTTTCAAACATTCGTCGTAAATATAAAATATTAGGAAAATTACTAGTGAACACCAATTGTTCTACGATAAAAAAGTTTATTACAAAATGCTTTACTTTTAAAACTAAAATTTATTGTTTCACCCTCCCAGATCTACAATCCAACAATATCTAAAATCATATTAAGAACAAACGCAAGGCGGTGAAAAACAAATGAATTTTAACTCAGTATATTATCCTTAAAAATGATATAAAGTTCAACAAACTCATTTTAATTATCTCAATACTTAAGCCAACTTTGATATGATTTTTGATAAGGTTCTAACAAAATTAAACATTCTATTTCAAACTTGTGGATTTTATCAAATTCATACTTTAGAAATTAATATTTTTAGTTGAGTATTTAGCGAAACAAGCTCAGCCCACAGTTAAACTGGCTATGCAAGTCCATTGATAACCTTTGTGGTTTGGAAAACATGTTAAAATGTTTTCGTGCGCATATAAGAAGATTAGGTAAAGTGAATATTTGACAAAGTACAAAACCACAGACATTGTAGAGATTTATGAAGTGTTTTGGTGACAATTAAAAACAGTTTGGGCTTGTAAGTTTTTCTGAAAACACCATGATCTATTAACTGCTTCTCCTTACCATATGACATCTGTAAATATATTCTCCGATATCTTTACACGCTACTCTACTCTGCTTATCTTAGGGTTTCCCCTTTATACATTACTAACTGTTAAACACAATATACTTGTGATTCAATTAGCAGAGGAAACTATTTCAAATTCAAAATAAGGAGGGAAACAAAAAACACAAAACTATTACCCCCCCCCCCGTGACCTACATAGTCAAGGTTTTCTTTACAAGTATTCCTTATCTCAATGGCTAGCAAGAAACTTAGGAGCATGGTATACGTGTTCTTTTAAGCTCTGGTAGGTAAGATCTGAACTAGACAGTATAAATCAATTGTAAAGACAATTCTCATGTAACACCGTATCATATTACTGTGTTGTTTGCAGCATGTGTATAGCTGTTTGTTGGTGTTTACACGATATGACAAAAATTCCTAAGTTATAGAATATAGATAAAGAAAAACTGATCGTTATGTTTGTTTGTTTGTTGTTTGTGCTCTGCTAATCGGAGAATCGTAATCCAATTTCTGGCGTTATAAACCCCCAGGCTTTCGTTGAGTCACTGGAAGGCTTATCATTATGTGTTGTTTCTAAACTCATATGAAAATGCAAAGCATGTCGTACTCTTATCAATCTTGAAAATCAGTTTCTCGGTTCGTTTTGACGTTTATATTAAAATTAAAAGTAAATGGGATTTAGAGCTCCCGTATTCAGAATATGTTCAGGCCACGTCTCAAAAAGAAAGTCAATAAACACACATATGTATAACCATTTGGTTTACCACTACCAAAAGATATCGATAACTGGTTGTGATGAGAAATTCTACAGCATTTCATTTCGACGTGCCTCACAGTGGCACAGCAGCATGTCTGCGGACTTACAACGCTAAAAACCGGGTTTCGATATCCGTGGTGGGCAGAGCACAGATAGCCCTTGTGTAGCTTTGTGCATAATTAAAAACAAACAAACATTTCGACGTTTGGGTTCTTTTGTAAAAAATATTATCCCAATTTAAATGTTTTCAAGCAACTGTCTCAAATGATCTTTTATAATTTGAAAATTATTGGAAAAATACATTAAACATTTTTCAATATCCTGTGTTATTTCCGGTGGTTAATATTGGAAAAATACATTAAACATTTTTCAATATCCTGTGTTATTTCCGGTGGTTAATATTGGAAAAATACATTAAACATTTTTCAATATCATGTGTTATTTCCGGTGGTTAAAATTTTACATCTGTCTTTTACTTAATTAATGCTAATTTGATATAGATATCAATAAATTTGATATAGATTTAGAGATCTAGAGTTATCGTTTATATTTGACTATATTGTCCAGCCACTCTTATATATATATATATATATTTATTTATTTACATCTATATATATTTATATATTTCACGCACACACACACACACACACATATAGAGCTTTTTTGTCCTTTCTTAACTTTTTTTTTAATCAACACACGTTTAACAATTTGTACACATGTACAGATACTTTTGTAACAATATCATTGGATAATAAAGACTGGGTCTCATAAACAACAACAAAAACGTTTTGAAGTATGCTTGGTTTAAAAATAATACTTTCAAAACAGGTTCAAAATATATTTAAAAGTAAATAGGTGGAACATTTAATAAGATATTTGGCAAGTGTTTGGCTATTGTCAAACATCTTTATTTTCTTAAGTAATAAAAATACGATTAGAATATTTTAAAACGTATACGATTAAAAAATAACTTACTCGTTTTAAGTTTTAGGGTGTGCCAATAACAGTTATCATAGTTTTCCCGCGAGTTTCGTACTGCTTGTTAAAGCACACAGCTACACACAACGGGCTATCTGCACTGTGCCTATCACAGGGATCGAATCTTGATTCTGAGCGTAATAAGCCCTCAAGCCTGCCGCTGGTCATCGGTATATTACTTGGCTATTTGAATAACTTTTAAAACTAATGATATTGATATACATTATATTGTTATACACTAAATTTTCACTGTTGTTGTTCGAAACAAACAATCGCAATTCCTTGCTATCCAAACACTACATTGTTTTAAGAACCCCAGAAGTGTCTGTGAACCCGTTCTTTGGAAAATGACTCAGGTTTGTTGAAACTGGTTATCTTTACGTTATGAGTTTGAAATCTTTAGAGAATTCACCTGATCGTGATGCTGATCAAGATCAAAATAACCAGTGAAATCAAACATTCAGAATTTTGATTAAGAACTAATTTATTATTCGTCAAAAAATAACTTCTGTTATAAAATGAGTACGGTGTTGCTGTTCAGTGTGTTTTCTTTTGGTTGATACTCTGTCTAAGCGCTATTGTAATGTAAACATTACACGATTCAACATGCTTGTTAAACATTATACATACATACATATATTTCCTTAAGGTAAATTGACACAAATCTCTGTACACTTAGAACTCTCAACATCCAACCTCTAAGATATATTACTCATATTGAAACAGGTTTGCAGTCCCTAATATTTACACGATACGTTTATTGTTGTTGTTCTTCTACATTCCATATCTCTCTTTCGTTACAAGTTATGATAGATTCATACTTAAAAAGACGTTTTTTTTTAAGAAATCGTTTTTTAAAATATCAAATCAACATTTTGTCAGGTTTGGGGTGTATTATAGCAAATCAACATTTTGTCAGGTTTGGGGTGTATTATAGCAAATCAACATTTTGTCAGGTTTGGGGTGTATTATAGCAAATCAACATTTTGTCAGATTTGGAGTGTATTATAGCAAATCAACATTTTGTCAGGTTTGGGGTGTATTGCCTTATCTGTTGTTGTTGTCGTCAGTAAACTATGAAACTGATTTAGAATAAAAAAACCTGACACAGTTATGAAAAGTCTAGTTATCTTTCTTTGGTCGTACTATTTATGTTGTTTTTTAGCACAAAGGATACTGTTTAAATCATTCACGTCAAAATTGAATGTAGTTTAATTAAGAAGAAATTCAGAAAATTGTGTACACGCTTCCTAACACTTGCAAGTTAAATAACTACAGCAATATTAATACACTGTTGAAATCATGTTTATGATGAAGATAAATTTCCGATAATTCAATATTATGCATTATCAAACATGATGAGACACATTAAAAACCCAGAAAAATCATTATATCGAAATTCGTGTTTAACAAGCTAACACCTGTACACGAGTATCACTCAAGAGCTTTATGTAGAAAGAAACATGAAAGAAAACGTTGTGTTTGAGCAGTGGTGAAAAGAATAAATCAATTTCGTTGTGTTTCACTGCAGATATTGTAGTCTTTGTAATATGCAAGTAGTTAATTAAACGTGTGCAGTCAGTCTTACTCTGATTCTGACACAGGATTCAGTAGTTAACTGACTGTGACTTGGGTTTTTATGGACAGATTTTTAACGAAATCCTGTCTTATTCGTATTATTTTTCGTTTCACAGTTAAGAAATCGTTGCAATTAATATTGTTAATCATCAACTTGAAGCTAATAAACTGGTTATCAGGGCGTTAATGAGGAGGTAAGACAGACCCTGCCATCTTTCTAATTTAGAGCTACTACTATGTGAAGTCCAAATCTTTCGTTTCACGTGCCTAAGTCCACGTGTCATTAGTTCAGAGACACTACTATGTAATGTAAATTTTTTGTTTCATGGAAACCCGTGTTTAAGTCTACATGTCATTATTTCAGAGACACTACTATGTAAAATCTAATATTTTGTTTCATGAATACCAATGCCTAAGTTCACGTGCCATTACTTCAGATACACTACTATGTGAAGTCCAGATCTTTTGTTTCATGAACACCAATGCCTAAGTTCACGTGCCATTACTTCAGATACACTACTATGTGAAGTCCAGATCTTTTGTTTCATGAACACCAATGCCTAAGTTCACGTGCCATTACTTCAGATACACTACTATGTGAAGTCCAGATCTTTCGTTTCATGCACATTAGTGTCTAGGTTACGGAAGTTGAAGTATTTTTGTTTTTGAGACACTATTAAATGACATTTTATTTAAAACAAACTACCACCTCAGTTTTCGTCAACAATGTGTTTATAACAGAAAATATCTGTAACATTTCAAACCATCTTAAATCTGTTTGTTTGGGAAAACAGTAAAACAAACATAACGGCCAGATTTGTAAAATGTATAAGATTCTTTAATGTAAATTTCTTTAATGAATTTTTATTTGTTTATAACCAAGCGACTGCGATTGACAAGGAATTAATTTTAATCTGATTCAGTGGTACGTATCAAAAGAGCTTTAATAAATAAAAGTGGTGTATACTTTCAAGTACTATGAGTGATTGCGATAAACTCAGGGTGCTTTGGACGGCAAGTACCGAATAATAATACATAGCAGTGTTGGAACCGTAAGTCTCAAAATATTGTTGTTACAATTAGAATTTCATATGGAGTTGAAAAAAAATATCTGCAAAACTAGAAAAGCAAAATAATTTTAAAATAATGTCACTAAGACAGTTTAAACTGATAAGCTTATAATAGTATGTCCTTCTTAATTCACCATAGAGTAACCTAAATTAATTTAGGTGTGTAAATAATATTACGATATTGCGCTTAATTTATTATTTGATATTGTACAGCGAATCAAGTGTTTAATGGTTATATTACACGCTTCTTTTCCTTCCACCAAATATAAAACAGAAAATATAAACTGTGACGTAATGTCTGACAAATTTACTTTTAGAGTGCGGATTGGACCTATGGAAGATCTTTGGATTTTTGGAGCTTAGGAAGCCGGGTTCGAATCCGTGCGATGCCACAACATATTTCTCGCAATTTAAGTTACATGTGCGTTATAAGAGTGACAGTCAATTACTTAGCGTGGAGATTGAGTGATGGGGTACTGTTGACTGGTTGTCTTCCTTCTAGGCAACAGTTTAAAGTTAGAAACATCGGCAATAACCTTAGTAGCTTTGTTATAAACGCAAAAAAATGATATTAATATGATTTTTTTTATTTAGTACCCATTGAAAAAAACTCAAACTTCAACAAACGAAAATATTTGACTTACCATGTCTATATAGTATAATATAACAGTATTATAAATTATCGTGAACTCCGTGTCCGTGCCAAGGTGGTTGGTTGTTCGAGTGAACGAGTGCAAAATCATATTACGAATTAATTAAAAACATTAAAATTTTGCACTAGAAAAATTACTGGTCTGAAGTATGTATACACTTTTATTTAACTTCAAGCCCGTGTAGTTTTAATCAAATGATGATCTGGTTCTAATAAGTCATGGTTGATGAGCCCTGGTATTGGGCGAAAAACCTTGTCATCACTGGATATTAGCAGGTATAATTTCGTTGATACACTCTTCTTTACTTAAACTCATAAGATCATAGAATGAATAAGATAAGCTAAAGATAGGTTCCATAATCGTGGAAAACCAAAAAATTAGAACAATCTTTTAAATGGTGAGGTTAGGCCTTTTATACAAGACAAAAGGCAACTAAAACTTGCTAATTCGCGCAAAGCTACACAAGGGCTTTCTGTGCCAGTCGTCCCTAATTTTTAACTGATAGACTAGAGAGAAGGCAGATAGTCAATAGTGCTCACCGCCAAATCTTGGATTACTCTAATCGAATAGCGGGATTTGAGCCTCACTGTTATAGCTATTTGGGGCAACAGGACGTGAACTAGGGATCTTTGGATTCTCAGCCCGGCACAACATCCATTACATTCGAGCCAGTTAGAGAATATACGGTTCACAGTACAACAAATGCATGTTGCAATCATAAGTATTTTTATTTCTTTTCTTTTTTATCATAATTAACATTAAAATCAATATCAATTCGAACAGAAACTAAGCCACATCTTATGATCATTTTTTTAATATGTATACTACTTCTAAGTGCTGTTCCTTCTTTTGAGCCACTCTTCTTAGCATGGCCAAACTAAGCACAAACTAAGTGTTTTCATATGGAAAATCTTTACGCCTAAGTTCAAGCGTCTTACCTTCAAATATCGGATCCATATCGTAAAGATAAGAACTGTGTCTTCATTGTTTGTAGTTAAGTACAAAGCTACACAAAGGACTTTCTGTGTCCTGCCCACCACGGGTATCGAAACACGTTTCTTGCGTTGTAAGTCCGCAGACATAACGCTGTGCTAGTGGGTCTGAAGAAAGTGTTGTAAGGAGAAAAATAGGTACACAGTCAGATGCTAACCTAAGTGTAAAATCAGTGAAATAGTTACACTAGTCACAGTATAATACACTGCTAGTAAGAAAAAAAGTCAATTCCACTTCACACACAAAATATTGGTCTAACTTCTTCGTCTGTCTTTGTTGTTACTAAGTTACTATTCTGTTGAAACATGTAGTATGCCCCCACAAAAATAAATCATTTGACTATGCTTATAAATTTTTGTCTGCCAATTTATTATTATATTAACTAATAACAGTTTCACAAAAGAGTCTGATTTCTAGAGATTAATATACATATACGTGTGTATATATATAACACTTAGAACCTATGAATACAGGTCAGTAAAGATGTTCATGTGTGGCATTCGTTTAAAATATTTTAAGAGTTGAACAGTAACTTTTCATTAGTTCAATTAAACTGACATATTGGTGATTACATCAACTAAATCATGACGTAATTGCAGTAAATAACCAATACTGAAAAATATCGGAAAAGAATGATTAAAAGCGAATACATAATTAAAGTATATCAAATATTATACAAAACGATTAGCATTTTAAAATACAATCTATTAGGATTATGCTTATTAAACAACACAGAAGCATTTCTTAATTAAGCAACGAAACAGGAAGATACTGAGTAAATTCATTAAATATCAAAGCAGAAGAATAATGACTGAATAACACTAATGTATAGTTGAATATCTAAGTAGGCAAACTGGAAATTGAGATTTTGGTGATATACTTCTTCTAATATTTTACTTAAGTAAAAACACATATTCCCTTTCCAGTAAAAGGTGACGTACAGCATAAAGATTACAAGTCAACAAAAAAATGTAATAGAATTAATTTATCTGTTCAGGTTTCTTGTTTCTTGTGTGGAACATTGAAACAAAACAAATAGGTTACATTTAACTGTCATGCATAAACTCAACCTCTTAGTTAGATGGCTTACAAATTCTACAGTTGAATATTTTGCTTTCTTGCATGACGTTTTAGATTATCTGTAGGAATTGCACAGTGATTAATATACATATAAAATTATCAGTCCTTCGATCTACCTGGTATATATATAATATACATTTGTAGTATAGGAAACATAGAGAAAAGGTTAAATCTTAAGGTGTAAATAGAGGTAAAAGTTAGCTATCATTAAAGCAAATACGAACTTTTATAGTTTGTTTGTTTGTTTTGAATTTCGCGCAAAGCTACACGAGGGCTATCTGCGCTATCCGTCCCTAATTTAGAAGTATAAGACTAGAGGGAAGGCAGCTAGTCATTACCACCCGCCGCCAACTCTTGGGCTACTCTTTTACCAACGAATAATGGGATTGACTGTCACATTATAACGCCCCCACAGCAGAAGGGGTGAGCATGTTTGGTGGGACGGGGATTCGAACCTGCGACCCTCAGATTGCGAGTCGAGTTCCCTAACCACCTGGCTATGCCGGGCCTAACTTTAATAGTGCGAGAGTATAAAACATGTGAATTATTATATACAACATATATATATATATATATATACATACATATCTTAAAAAAGTATACGATGTATGACTGTTAAGTCATTTAAAAAATAACGTTGTAATATTTTCCTTGTTTTTTGGCACCTTTTCTTGTGATTTATGTTCATAATAGCTTTAAGTGTTCTGAGCCGCAGATTACTATTGTTGTTACTGATAATAAGAACATATTGTTTGTGGAAAGGGTCTTAAAACAAACAAAACTACAGTTATTTATGTTTACTTGAATAAAGGACCCGGCATAGCCAGGTGGTTAGGGCTCTTGACTCACAATCTGTGGGTCGCGGGTTCGAGTCAAACATACTCACCCTTTCAGCCATGGAAGCGTTATAATGTGACGGTTAATCCCACTACTTGTTGATAAAAGAGTAGCCCAAGAATAAGGGACAGCTAGCGCAGATAGCCCCCTTGTAGTTTTGCGCGAAATTCAGAACTTAAACAACTAAATTTTAGTTATATATGTGTGAATTTGACACAGTAGTGTGTGAGATGATTTAGTAATATAGTTACGTGGCATTCGAAGATTATGTTCAGTGCAGTACTTTAAGGTCAAGTATTAACGTGTCATAATTATCTTAATGCTCCAAAAACAAAATATGCGAAAAAAAGTAAAGTCAAGGTAAAAAAATAGTTAAACCATTGTAAATGTATCTTAAAGGAACTATATCAAAATGAATCCAGCAAGGCCGGTCAGGACTCATTAAATACCTTCACTTTGTGGTCAATTATCCATTTCTAATGAAAGTTTTCGAAAGTCTACAGTATGTTATTATATAAAGGGGTTACATACCTACGGCGAGTGTATGTGTTATACATCGTTAGGTTTGCAGTAGTAATAAGCTTTGTTTTTGTTTCATCGAAAGTTAAAAATGTATTTGTTAAATCTCTTCATATGTATCTATAAAAATAATTTATATTCAATAAACATTTCTTCTTCTATTTCGTTAGCTTTGTACCTGACATTATTCTGGAAAATGACAAACGTGTCTTAATATTTAAATCACTTACGTTAATACGTTATAGCCCTTCAAGTCTACTGTTATTGGATGTTGATTCATTTTTAATTCACAGTAATTATGAATTTATGTATCATTTTATTCAAATCTAAGACAGACGTTATTATATGTGATGATTGTTGTTTGTTTGTTTTTTCACTTTATTATGATTATACGTTTATGCATTACCCGTCTTTAGATGTTAAGATAATTTTTTACTTTAAAGTAACTGAAGTCTGTACACTGAATGGTCACAAGTAAATAGGCACCTAATTTTTCGTTATTTAACTGATTGTCTCGAATTGTCAGATTTTGTTCGAGGAAGGATAGTTGGTCAAGCAGATGGTGGAATAAGTCAGCGGCAAATTTCGCAGAATTTGGAAATCTCGCTTTCGACAGTCAACAGAATCATCGTGCAGTTCAGGAAACACGGCAGGGAAACAACTGAGCAGCGTCCAGGTCGTCCTGGTCCATCGGAGAGGACAAAAAGGGCTTTCAAGAGGAGCATCGAAATGGATCCCAGATTAACGACTGTAGAAGTAGCCAAAGTTGGTGGGATGAGCCCGAAATCTGTTCAACGGATTCTCCACAGTTTGGGTTATCGTTGCAGAGCAACTAGACGGAAGCCCTTATTAAGACCTGCCAACATAGTTAGACGAAAGAAGTGGGCAAGTGATATGATGACCAAGCCTCTGGACTTTGGAAGACCGTATTAGTTCTCAGACGAATCAAGATTCGCTCAATTTTCGGACAGTGGGAGGATATGGGTCTGGAGAATGCTTCACC
>NW_013665696.1:846906-858052 GCF_000517525.1 Limulus polyphemus | reverse complement strand
GGTTTCGATATCTGTGGTGAACTTCTTAAAGTCTGAAGGATTTGTTTTGTTGAACATTTATTTTCTTATGATATTCGTGAGTTAAAACTAAATAGCCAAAATCTCATTTCGTTTTTTAAAAATAGACAAATATTAGAAAATATATAATTAGGCTAAATAATATCCAATTGTCAATAGTAGGATTTTTAAACCCTGGTGGTAATTTCTAGGGTAATAAATGTACCAGTTTTTGTATAAGACAGATTTCTCGTTATTGGTAGGAAGTTCTAATTTTTATATTCGTTATATAGCTCTTGGTAAAATCAGGTTTTTTCATCCACTTCCTTCCCCTTAATGCTGTAAAATAGTAAGGTTATGGGTGAAGTTAGGTAATTTATGAATTGTCGACCCCGATCGTTTGCATAGCAACCTTTATCAATTTTATAATTGAACTCCAAAATATCCTTCCAAAATAAAACTCTTAATGTATTCTTTATTCCTTCCTGCATCGAGTGCAATCATAAAGATTTATTTTTCTGAATCATAGGTTAATATGGTGCAATTTGAATTTCAAGGTAATGCAGCATTGTCGACATAATCTATTTCGTTCACATTCTGGCCTTATGGCCTATGCAGTTCCTAAAGAGATAATAATAATAATAAAAACTATTGTCCTCTTTAAAATACGCCTTCTCACGGCTTTGTTCTTCAGCTCATTCACACTTTTTAAAAGTTTGTGCGCTAACAAGAAAGTAAACAAAATTAAAATAATTCTTAGAACTTGTACGATATTTTTATTATTTTTAACCCAATTCCAATTTGATCAAAATCACCAGGTTAGTTTAACTTCACCTTGAAAAGCCCATTAGAGGCAATGATTACGCATTGAGTTGAATCCCACATAAATAGTGACAATTCAAATAAAACTATATTTTTCTACCTAATTTAATTTATGGTATCTGTATTTAAGACTACAGATTACTTGTTTTGCCTGTATAAGTATTGTGTTTGCTGTAACTTAATGATGTTAGCTTAAAGTGGTGAAACAGCGCGTGTTTTTTATTATGTTATATTCGTTTCATCTGAAGTATTACTATTATTTGATACTAGTTAGATATCTCTTTTTTTCTATTTTATCTGATTGTCACTCACCATCTATTTATCGGGCGGCGTGGAATTACTCTAATGATGGTTCACATTATCCTGGTCAGTCAGGTGCGTTGAAGCCTGAATAGACTCTAGTTAACTTGCCAAAAAAAAAAAAAAAAGGAGTGATCTATATGATATTACGGTTCTATTTTGTTTAAAATTTGCTTCAGGACGGGGTGATCAGAGGGGGGGGGGTCAAAAGTAAAAAATATAATTGCTGAGTCGCAGCTAGAAAATATTTCCACATAATAAAATAAACAGAACACTATTGTTTGCTATTCAGATGTCGAATGCTGTTGCCAAACTATTTTGCATGTCTTAGCAAAACGTCAAGTCGGGTCCTCCGGTGAAACAGCACTGTCTATGGACTTATAGTGTTAAAGTCTGGGGTTCGATTCCCTTCGGTTGTTACGTATTACAATTTCAAATAACCTAAAACTGAGTTAAATTGTAATTTAGATTTAGAAGTTAAATAAATGCTGATGGGTATCCAATTTATGATATTTGCCAACAAGATTGATTCACACAGTTTCTTTTTTAATATATATATATATATTTTAATATGCAAACAATAATACAATTTACAATAACAAAGTATTTACAAACTTACAAACAATATTGAGTCTCCTTTCTGGTCTGGAATTCCCTATATATCTTATCGAGGGTTCCCGATGAGCGAATTAATTTCGAGTTGATGTAAATACAATTCACTTAACAGGGAGCGAGGTAACTCTGTGGTCTTCTTTCTTCACTGATCACACATCAAGTATTCTACCGATGAAGTTAGGTAAAGTTTTCATAAAAAATACTAATGTTCGATGTGAATCCACTGTAGTTACATGGTTAGTAATGTTCGAAATTTATAAACGTTCCTGGTCAAATATCTGAAGTTCCCAATGAATAAGTGTTAATCACAATTATAGCTTCCGAGTTTTATAGTAGACCAACTGTAGCAAACCAATAATATATACTGTCTTTTGACGCGTCGCGTTGGTTATATTTATAGGCGTGTGGAGAGTTTCTCGAAATTTTAGCTTACGCAACAACAACACTGTTTGTTTGTTTGAAGTTAAGCACAAAGCTACACAATGGGCTAGCTGGGCTCTGCCCAACACGGGTATCGAAACCCGGTTTCTAGCGTTGTAAGTCCGCAGACATACCGCTGTGTCACTGGGGGGGGGGGCAACAATACTGACAATACACTAGTGTTTACGTACACACATATATATTGCTGATTCTTACACTCGAGAATCTTCTACAACTTTAGTGAATGTTCGCGAATTTCGCAATACAGATTTAACAGTGAAGGCTATGTACATTTCTAAATTTAAACTTAAGTTAAACAAACAACGACATTAAAATAAATATATAATAGTAAGTCCGTCATACTGTGTACACAGCAAATAGCCCAATGTGGCTTTTCTCTAGAAACGTTAAATCGGAGACATAGATGAATGTCTTCACCAGTCGCGAAACGCAGTATTCAACAAAACAAGACCATGAAAAAGTTATAAATATATTTTTAAATTTGTTTATGCAGAAAACAAATATCATGCATTTGTGTGTGTGTAAACTATTTTTTTTTAATATTACATAGGCCCGGCATGGCCAGGTGGTTAGGGCGCTCGACTCGCAACCTGAGGGTCGCTGGTTCGAATCTCCCGTCACACCAAACATGCTCGCCTTTTCAGCCGTGGTGGCGTTATAATGTGACGGTCAATTCCACTATTCGTTGGTAAAAGGTAGCCCAAGAGTTGGCGGTAGGTGGTGATGACTAACTGCCTTCCCTCTAGTCTAGCACTACTAAATTAGAGACGGCTAGCGCAGATAGACCTCGTGTAGCTTTGAGCGAAATTCAAAACAAACAAACGATATTACATATAAACACTTCAAATTGTTGCATCAATTACAGCGCATATTAAATTGGAATTATTGCCAATTTTGACTAATCAGTTTGTTTACTGAAACCACGTTATGGCTTATAGTTCCGTAACGTACAAAATAAACGTTGGCTGTAACTGAGAAAAATTTACCATTAAATTTTTAGTTAGACTGTTCAAGCAAAATTATTGGCCAGCTTCGCTTTTTATGACTCTTCATAAGCACTAAGTTAGAATATTTGGTATTATCAACCTGAGCATGCGACAATGGATTAAATGGTTAAGCCAGATACCCCAAGATTCAGGCATACTCATCCATAACTTATAACTGCTGCCTACCTGGGAAGACAGCCAACCATTCGCCAGCACCGAATACCCACTTGGCTAGTCCTATTCGAATAACGGTATTAAGTGTTAATTTTTTAATGCGCCCACATATGAAAGCACAGAGAGTTTTCAGGGGCGTATCAAGTGCTTGAATCATCGTACACTAAACACTAGTATATGCCCACTTAGTACTGAAAAGAAAATAATAATATGTACTTTAATTAATTTTGGTTTGTAAAAATGGGTGAGGAACCTTTGTCTTATTTATAAAGGATTCGTGTTTTAATGCTCTTCCTGTCACTCATATTTCAACTTGTCGCAGTATTGTTTGTTTGTTATTAAGCACAAAGCTACACAAAGGGCTATCTGTGCTCTACACACCACAGGTATTGAAACCTAGTTTCTAGCGGCATAAGTCCGCTGACATACCGCTATGCCACTTGGGGGGGGGGCAAGGACAAGCATTCAGACTCAAGTTGGATCAACCAGTTTTGCATCAAGTTTTGCTGAAAAGGCGAACATGTTTGGTGGGATAAGGGATTCGAACCCGCGACCCTCAGATTGCGAATCGAGCGCCCAAACCACCTGCCCATGATAAGTTTGTTGCAGTAACGTTAACGTCACGGAAATGTGTAAATATGTATACTTTAATGTGAAGAAATACACAACTTCTTCATAGTTTAAACTCTTGAATATTTTATTTCACTGTCATATTCGAATAGGTTTATTGCTGTTTCTAACACCATATATATCTTCTATTTCTGTATTTACTTCTAGGGATATTTTGGATCAATTTGATGCTAAAATTATACAAATGGCACTGCTCCCTCCTGTATGTTTATTCTTTTTTTGACATTCCTTCCATTTATTCGGTTACAACAAAACATTTTAATGGTTTCTGAATCTCGCAATGCCCCTCAGTGGCACAGCAGCATGTCTGTGGACTTACAACGCTAGAAACTGCGTTTCGATACCCATGGTGGGCAGAACACAGGTAGCCTATTGTGAGGCTTTGTGCTTAATAACAACAAACAAAAAATCGAATCTTGCAAATCGAAATACTAAGTTTTAGAGCAGCCTTTGTTTTCTTTATTAACTCATGCTCGTTTTTTACGCTTAATGCTGAGTTATTTATTTTTCTCAGGTTCAGTAATGTGAAACATACAAAGTCTTCGGATGTTTTCAGCGCGTTATTGGTGACTCACTGCAATTACAGCTATTTGAACAAGTGTTGATACTTTAAAAAATATGTGGAAAATAGAAATATCATTGTGAAAACGTGTATAATATGTGTCAAGTGAGCTAAATTTGTATTCATTAGTGCCTGTTATTGATATGAAATTATCAGTTATGATTTGGCAGTACTTTCGAGAAGGATAATTATTTTGTCGCAGTTATAAAACCCAACGTGGATATGATACAGAGATAAACAATAAGAAAGACGATTTTGCCAAAATATTTCTCCTTTTTGGAGTTTTTTATAGCAAAATTAGTCCTTTATCTTGTTTGACTCAGATCTATGAGCGTTAGTGTTTGCTCTAAAAGTCTAAAAGGAATCGTTCAAGATGGTTTAAAAAACGTCATTCGGTGAACTGGTAAGCAAAGAGATATTTCCTTGGTATCAATAGACTATTTCCGAGATTAAGTCCTTTTTTCAACCTTTTTGTTTGTTTGTTTGTTTAATAAAATACTGAGTTAACGTAATTTTCGTATTTATACCGATGTAAATTGAAAACAACAGAATGTGCCGTAACTTGCTGCATGATACATAACGTTATTACGAAAGAAGAAATTATTTCAGGTTAATTATCCTTAGAACATAAATTAATAGTTTAGAGTACATGTTTCCTCTCGAGCCGACATCCGATTTTTTTTTTATAAAATCTCGTGAATACATGCAATATTTATTAGTTCAGTAAGTACTCACTGTTCATTAGGTGGGCTTATAACTTTTAAGTCCTAACGGATTAAGAATAATATTTTCCTATATCCAGAGGTTATATTCGTGTTTCAACCAGGATGGTAAGTTAGACCTTTGAAAGATTGATTACAATAATACTCAGAAACACGCCTCCCTTATCAAGTCACTTGGGTCAGAGCGGATTTACTACTTGGTACGAACCAATGCATATGCTTCCTTTTCGCTTGAAATATGGAGGAGAGATCATATGATTAACTGAGCTGGAGTACTGGACAACCTTGAAACGTATCTCGTGATAAATAGGAATAAATATTTCGACTAGAGTTTTATATATAAAAATAAAACATAACTTTATTTTAATTCTAACTTTTTAAGGTGACTAATTGATGACTTGTATATGGCCTTGCACTAACACACGAAAAGAAAACCAAAACCAAACATCATGACATCTGGCTAACGCCAAACTAAATCCCTGAATTATTGATCAAAGCCAGAATTTCGAGTTTTCAATTAAGAATTTCACAGATTGAAGTCATCGCTACGCACATTTGTTATATCATTATTAACTTTGTTATTGAGCAGAAAGTCAAAACAGGTTGGAAAGACCAGTAATTCAAACAAACACATACATACATAAGTATATTACAGGTAAATATTTCTGCTGTAATCTTAAGGCAAGAAGCCAAATTACAAAACTACTAAAGTTCATGCAGAACCAAATTCTGTAGGTTATTACATCGAAATGTTTATACACTATTCTTTCCAGGGCAGTGCACAAAACTAATCAATTCGGCATGACATGCAGAAATGTTTATACGATCCCAGGAAAAGTGAATGAAAATCAGTTTTACTTCTTCTTATTTTTCTTAGGTTTTTATATTTTAAAATAAGTAAAAACATTATATATATATTAAGAAACGTCCCGAAGCTAGAAAGCGAAAAAACCAAACTCTGTTTTTTGTTTGAAAATATTCAGTCCATTTTTGATTTGCACGTTTCAAGTGTAGCCTCTAACACACACCGAACAACTTTCAGTTTACTTATACACAGCTGGTCAACATGCATAAACACATAATACTTTAAACCGATTAAACCTATTCATCATTATCGTTGTTCGGAGGCTTGATGTTAACTTTATTTGATTATGTATTGCAGTGTGTATTTTCTTATAGCAAAGCCACGTCGGACTATCTGCTGTGTCCATCGAGGGGAATCGAACCTCTGATTCTAGCGTTGTAAATCCGAAGACTTACCGCTGTCCCACCAGGGGACGAGATAACATGAAATGGTGTTTTATTTATATTATAAAAATAACTACTGTGGTTATTAAATCTAGATTTATAACTTTAACTGAATGTGTTACTGAAAGCGATCCAACATTAACTAAACAATTACGTGTGATATTTAGTATTTTGTTCTTCAGTTGGAATTGGAAATTGTTAATTTACCTTAAAATTCACTAATAAAATAGTATACATATTAAACAACTTTTCAGTGTGTATGTGAATCTTTTGGTTGGGATGAATTTAAAAAAACGTTACTTTGATGCATTCTGCTTGTTAAATAATGTTAGTTAGTTTGTTTGTTTTGAATTTCGCGCAAAGCTACACGAGGGCTATGCACTATAGCCGTCCTTAATTTAGAAGTGAAAGATTAGAGGGTATTTGGCTCGGCAGCTCCGAATTCCAGAACTCTATCACCCAAACCGTGGGCAGATGACGTTCCTTATACTTTCTAGATACTGTGATAATATGCATGATTACACGTCTTAACCTCTGTTTTTACCAATGTTCTAAATGTTAAGGCTCAACTTTACCACTCTGTGAACACCGGCTGTGTATAGAAAACATGTGTTGTTGTTTCTTAATGAAGTAACATAAAAAACGACACATTGGAGTCGACCAATTTATTAATTGGTTTCGAGTTTTTGTAATGTTATACAACTCATTAAATGTCATGAAACAGCTGTCTTGATACACGGAATAAACAAAAAAAGATACATAAACCAGCCAACTAGTCCCAGATTCCGGGAACCTTGAAAAAAAACGTAAGGAAAACCCCGAGAGCAATAGCGAGAGTTATCGTCAATCATGTATTATAGGAATAAAAGATGACAGAACAGTGTCATTAATTAATCATGTCAACATACTTATTTGGTCGAACGTTACCTTTGCATATCAAATATCTGTTAATTTCTATTAAACTATATTATTGGAATGGTAAGAAATTGTTTTTTTTTTTGTAATGTAAATGATATTGCATGCTAAGCTACTGCTTTTTAAACAAGTCATTTTTTAAAGTACTTGCACATGTTAGTAAAGACCCATAGCCTTCAGCTTTGACTGTTTAACTCGAAGATGTTGGCTCTAGATTATACATAATTAATGTTCAAGACATTGAGAATAAGTACAGTCATCTCTCACATACAGCACAAATGATTTTAAATACTTTTATGTGTTCTTTAGTATACAAATAAGTAAGTCTTTTGTAATTATGATAATATAAGTTGAACACTTTACTGAATTATTATTATTATCTATTCTTTATTTAGAATTCGGGATTCGATCCCGCATCACAGACCTGAACCAAAAAACAAACGCCATTTATAATTTAACTGAAATTGTTTGGCCAACCTTCGAAAAACACTAATTCAGTTCTGAAAAACAGTTGTTATAAAATTTTACATAAATCAGAAATATAGTTAAAAGTAAACGCCAAAATAACGAACTAAGTATAGTTTCAAACGTAATAATATATTTATTAGGTAAAGCAGATACTGATATACGGTTTATTGGTTTATAGCTCTCAAAAAAGTTGTATATTCTATTAATTTTTATAGTCAGTATGGAAAGCAGATCAGTTGTAGGAAAAATTTGATTAATAATAAATTCTAAATCACAATTTTTGGTTTATATTTGTGTATCCAACAATTATGATTTTTAAAATGTGTGAGTTTTGCGGTTTACTTAGTTTCATTTACAAATTTATGATTTTTTTAGGTCTTTAAACATAAAATTAAAGTTTGTCTATCATGTGATAGTTTAACACTTTTTCAAAGTCTACGTTTTCTTTTTCTGGAACTTATGTATTTTAACTTTAACTCAGTGGTTAACCTTGTGGTTTCTCAGAAATCTTGTCTTTCAATGAAGCAAAATATAAATCAGGCGTCATCCATAAAGATAAGAGGGTTACAGTTCACTTGAGCAAAGAACATTTTTCAAAACTTAACTTATTGTAATGCTTCACATGTCATCAATCACCTTGTTACACTTGTCTGGCCTACTTTATCTGTTTGATACTTCATTTCCTCGTAAGCACAAAAAAACGAACAGAAGAAACTGTCGTGAATTAGAATAAATTTGTTTAGAGACCGAAATGATTTGATATTTCTTGAATTGGCAAGTCAGTGTGTAAAATTAAAGGAAAAGTCATGATCACCAGAATAAACGAACAAATGGATTGGCAAATTGGTAGCCAAGTTGGGAGGGGAGGGGGGAATCAAAATGTTTCGAATGATTTAAAGGTAGTGTGTTACGTTTCGTTAAAGTTATAAAGCTTTCGATTGAAATGTTTTAAACGTAAATAAATTCTGTTGCCTCAAATGTCACTTCTTGGACTAAAGTTTGAAAGGATATCAAAAATACTGGTATTAGAATTATTGGTAATGTGATCTACCTATAATTAACCTATAGTGCGGCTTAAAATGAAAAACAGTGGAGAACAAAACACTCAATAATACTCCTAACTTCTGGCGGTTCTCCTTGCGCAAGTAAAGAAAAAGATTGCCAATCTGGCAAGTAACAATAAGTTTATTTTTACTAATGGTTCTCCTCAGGCGCCTATAAATCCTCTTTTACTTATGGTAAATAAAATCCACCAAGAATCATGGCGGTTGAAAGTGACATGATTTCAAGATCCCTTTAATAGCCTTTCTACAAAAGGGTTCCTATTACATGGGTAATTTCCCCGGATTATTAGTAAGTAAAATCCAGTGAGTACCTTGCCGGTTGCAAATGATGTGATTTGAAAATCGTTTTAATAGCCTTTCTACAAAAGGGTTCCTATTACATGGGTAATTTCCCCGGATTATTAGTAAGTAAAATCCAGTGAGTACCTTGCCGGTTGCAAATGACGTGATTTGAAAATCGTTTTAGGAGTATTTCTATCAGATATTCTCATTATATGGTCCAACTTATTTATAATTATTACTATGTAAAATCCACTAATGATTGTGCTAATCTACAGAAACTGATTTCAATATAAATTTAATACTATTTCTAGTAATGTTATTTTTTATTAAGTAAGTAAAATCCTCTGTGAACATTATATAAAATTCAAGAAAGGCCAAGCTGATGGCGATTACATAATATGAAAAAAATAATATTATTTATAGTACTTTATTGTGACTTCCATAGAAATAACAATAAAAGGAAACTTTAATAAAAATTGAAATTCACGAAAATGTAGAAAATATTCGGAATGCATTTGTATGAAACGCCTAGGGTGGCGAAACAAGTTTTTTGTAGCCTAACAGAAACGATTAACTTAACTGCAGATACTTTTTCTTCACATTCCCCATAATTATTATTTCCCTATCAATATTGAATAAAGGTTGTGTAAAAATAACATTTCAGTTACTGCTTTTTCTCTGCCATAAAGAACACCTTTCGTTTAATACGGATCCAAAAGTTTCTATCTAAACAAGTTAAATACAGACTAAATCAGTTTCTAGCTAAAGAAAAACGTATTAAATATCACTTTATATGGTGTCAGACTACAGAGGATTAATTGCACATTATGAGAACTATTTGAATGTTTTCGGGCGACATGTTTAGAGGATATATATATATATATATTTGGTTCAAAGAGAATTCCCAGCTATTCGACAGTGCAGTTCCTTTACGAAAAACGTATGTCTGTATGAAAATATGTCAACATATCTAGGAAATGAATTTCCATATTGCTAATTTATATATAGTCCACGAATACGCCATTTTAAAGAATATAGCTTTCTTTATTTTCCATTATAGCTGAAAAACTCCCAAATCTGAGCAATCCAAGCATTACCCTCAGCTGTAAAGTGAACGCTATAGTTACGAAACCGAACTCTTCAACCCAAAACGCCATTGCAATAAAACTGGGCACTGTTAAGAGGACAGTGAAAAAAGATTTGAACTTAAAGAATTCTCACAAACCAAAAGTCCATAAGCTTCTAGCAACAACTCAAAATCCGAAATCAGTGGCTGGTTTCATGAGAAAGATGGCCATAGAAATTGAAACCGTGGCTATTCCAGATGAGTACGATCGACGACGGAGAAAGTAATTCCAAGGATGGAACCAGATTTTAGCCTGGCATGGCCCGGTGCTCATGGCGCTCGTCTCGCAGTCTGCGGGTCGTGGGTTTCGACCCACCAGATATGGTCGCCCTTTCAGCCATGGGGCATTATAATGTGATGGTCAATCCCACTATCCGTTGATAAAAGAGTAACCCAAGACCTGGCGGCGGTGGGTGGTAATGACTAATTAGTCTTTCACTGCTAAATTATGGACGGCTAGCGCAGATAGCCCTCGTGTAGCTTTATGCCAAATTCAAACCAAAATGCATTTATCCAGATATAATAGTTGATTACTATCTTCACCATTACGATTTTTAGTGACGGAGGTGCAAAGAAGCCGTGAGAGGGGGTGGTGCCGTGAAACCTTATAAATATAGTGAGTGTTAGTATAATATGCCTATAGTAAATAAAGACATGGTGTGTGATCATACAGCCTACAGCCAAGTGCATAAAATGTATCATGAAAGTAAAAATATTGATTCAATTGTATCGAGCCGTGGGGGCGTTATAATGTGACGGTCAATCCCACTATTCGTTGGTAAAAGAGTAGCCCA
>NW_013665696.1:840741-846484 GCF_000517525.1 Limulus polyphemus | reverse complement strand
CCTTCCCTCTAGTCTTACACTGCTAAATTATGGATGGCTAGCGCACATAGCCCTCGTGCAGCTTTGCGCGAAATTCATAACAAACAAACAAACTGTCCGTATTTACGCTTTCTGCAAATGTAATGAATTCACCTACGTTTTTATTAAATTTTGAAAAAGCTGTTGGTATAGAATCATGTAAATAAACTTTGGTCATATATAATATTACATAACTTCAGATTCGTTTGTTTGAATATTACAATGTATGGTCAGTTTTGAAATAGACATACAGGTGTAATAATAGACAATATTACTAACAATGTACAGAGATTATTAATTCACCATTTCGAGAGCGAGTTTAAACAGGTTTGAGGACTTAATGACCTTGAAATATGTCCTTCAAAAAGTCCCAATTACACTTTGGTAAAGTGTTAATTTGCATGCACTAATAGAGAAACATATTTAATCATACGTTATTGCTCTAGGTTGGTATGAGAAAAATAAAATTGTTTTTTTTTGTTTTTGTCGACCCTGAACCCTAAATTAGAAACCACAAATAACGAAGACGCTTGAATAATATCATAACGACGTATACATTGTGATCTGAAAGTTAGGTTGTAAGTTATACTAACAAGCGTACGTTATAAAGTGTTTAAAACAGGTTTTCGCCACGCTCGGCTCTTCACTGAGTGCCATCAGGTCAAATCAATATATGCTAAAACAGAAGCTATTAATATTGATTTATATAAAATGAGGTCAATTGCTCTAAGGTTAATATCAATTTTAGGAAACTGTATTTCGAGTGGGGTATTTATTATAATATATGATAATGAGTAAATCATAGTTGAAGAATAAGAGAACCTAGAGTCGACAAAGACTACCTTATAGTAGACAAAATTGAAACGCTGAAGATTAAACATAATATTTTAGCAGGGAAAAATCAAAACATTGAAAACAAATGTGATGATAAACATGCGTTTTAATGATATAATTAACATGAAACTGTGAATAAGAAGGATGATGTCAAAATTAAAGAAGATTTATCACATTTCAAAATCGGAATTCAGTGTAATATATTGTTGCGTCCGCGAAGTCACATGACTAGTTTCTAGAACTATCCTGTACCTTGGCGAATGCTCTAGCAATTACTAGATATAGGGTAGTCTGGTATATAAAAAAGGGTGACAACGAGACGGAACAATAATGTGTGTGTAGACAGTGAGTAATTGATCTCCAGTCAGAGAGAGACGTATTGTTGAAGTTAACGTTCGTTGTTATCGTGTTTGTTTTAGCGCGATTGTTGAAATTAAGTGTATCGAAAAGTTATATTCAGAAAGAATAAACCAGTTTTATTAAGTAAGGACTTGTGTCGCTAAAATTTCGTTGGAACGAAGTTATGGAAAGTTAATTAACAAACGGAGACGTAACAATATATATATATATGCGTGCAAGTGTATAAAACACGTTTTCAATTGCAGTTAGCACAAAAGGCTTTTATTACATAAAAGAACATACAAAAAAAAACGTTTGTGGGGAGTCTCTGGATTTCAAAACGTTTAGTAGAGGTAAATTGTTTTGTACATGTGCATTCTCTTCTGCAACTCCAAAAGTGTTCGAGAGCTCTGATTCAAAGACTTTATTTTCTGAAGTTGTTCAAACGTTTTCTTTGCGTATAAGTTTAGCTGTTATTTTTCGTTAAAGCTTCGAATGAAGGCGTTGGATTTCCATTTTAAACAGATGCTGGATCCTAACATCTACAGGGTAATGGAATTAATTGGGGGCAACTATATATTTTGATTAAAAACTTCTATGTGAACCGGAATAGATTTAATTTTTATATTCCAGTCGACAAAGTCGATAAAAGAAAGTTCGTGTGTTCCAGGATTTGGCGCAAAGTTACACAAAAACTATCTTTCGTTGCAAATTTTGAACTGACACACTAGAGGGAAGGCAGCTAGTTACCAGTACCCACCACCAACTCTTGGGTAACTCTTGTCTGATGGAATAGCCACTCTTGAAACGCAAAATGTGAATACTATTTTAGTGGCAACGGGTTGTGAACCTCGAATCTTCAGATTCATAGTCTAGGCACTATAAATAACAGGCCACGCCCGGTCCAGAATAAAATTAGGACTCAGTCTTCTTTTTTACCTACATAACACTTTTTTCTACTTTTGAGAGGGTTTCTTAGTTTGTGTTTTAGCGCAAAACTACACAGTACTTCATCTGAACTCTTCCCAGATTAGGTATCGAACCACGATGTTTAGCGTTATAAGCTGTCAGGTTTAAACTGAGCCACCAGGGAACGTTTAAAAAAGTAGTTCTTTGAAGATAAATTTACCCAGCATTAAAATTGGCGTTATCCAAATTCGAATTCTAGGAATGTCAATGTACTTTGTGTTCTCCTAAATATATATACTTTTCAAAACATTAATTGTTAAACTCCTTTTTTTTTCAAATAAAATAATATATCAGATTAACAGACATAGTTGAAAATATTTTTAATAAGTTTTCATGCCAAAATTCTAGATAGTGTTTTGAATGAAAAACAAAACAAAAAATAAATGTATTATTTTAAGAAATACACCAAAAGAGGGAAAATAAAATAAATGTAGGAAAAGGAATAGACATTGAAGAAAGAAGAGTAATCTATATTCTTAGAAATAAAATAATGAAAGTCATTCAGTAAGAACCCTGAAATAATAATTGGTTTAGTTTGGTTTGTTTTTGAATTTCTTGCAAAGCTACACAAGGGCTATCTGCACTAACCGTCCCTAATTTAGCAGTGAAAGACTAGAGGGAAGATAGCTAGTCACCACCCCTCACAGCTAACTCTTGGGTTACTCTTTTTTCAACGAATAGTGGGATTGACATTATAACGCCCCCACGGCTGAAAGAGCGAACATGTTTGGTGTGACGGGGATTCGAACCCGCCACCCACAGATTGCGAGTCGAGCGCCTAACCGGCTATGCCGGGCCAAATGCGGACCGAAAGGAACAAGAACAGAACTTACTGGAATTCAAGTATGACACTAAACCATTTCGTACCTGAAAGAAAATTATTTATATTTTTTTCAAAGTTGGCATTCGTAACTTTTAGATATTAAAACAACCAGTTGGAATATTAACGCTCGAACACAAACTCTTACAAAATTAAGGCTGAAACAGAGACAAAGCAGGACCGATGTAATAATAGTATAATCATCAACCCCCCCCCCCCAATCCACAAAGTAGAAAAATATCAGTTTTTCCCTTGGGGTACTTAAGACTCCCAACAAATAGCTTTATCTACCAAACAAGTGGCATAGTGCTTAACACGTTAATCTGCACAATATATATATATAAACACAATACTTTTAAAGACGTGGCACAAAATTTATTATAATTTCTAATAATCAGTATTGTGAATGGAGGTACATTCAGTGGAGAGCTAGAGTTCAGGAATGTCCTTTCAAGGTCTAAGTATTGTGATTTGAAACATACATTTGAAACTATTTCATTGTAGTTTCCAATGTATCTAATTGTTGTTTCTATTGGTGAAACCAAAACTCATTGGTGTGTTACATCTTTAAGTCTTTCTATTGCATGGATTGACTATAACAAGCCCCCCCTCCCGTGGCAAGGCGGTATTGTCTGCGGACTTACAGCGCTAAAAACCGGGTTTCGATACCCGTGGTGGGCAGAGCACAGATAGCTTTGTGTTACGCAGTCCTGATTTTACGAACTTATAGTGAAGAAGATGAATGATTGCTATATACGCTTTTTTTTTCCTGAAAATAAAATATAGTAAGTATGTTAATGAAACGTCTTTATTATTGTTATAGTCTTGTTTGTTTGTTTGAAGTTAAGCACAAAGCTCTTCCTTGGATCATAAGTACAATTATTAAAAAATAAAACAAATACAAAAATATAGAATCTAATTAGAGGCCAAATCATCTCTCTCCCCCTCATGCAAGATATTCGACCATCACGTAATTACAATGCTAAAATCCGAGGTTCTATTCCATCTGTCGGCTGCCAAGTAATACTAAAGAGTCTTCTTTCGTTTAATTCTTCCACAAAGGATTTCCGACGTTAAAAGGAAAACAAAAACAAAAAACCGTGGCAGATTGTTAGGAAGTAAAATTCAGTTGTGCTAAATTACATTTGAATGCAGTATTATTTCCTAGAGTTGGAGCTTTGGCGTGTAAAAAGCAAAAAATCATCTGCTAAGGAATAAAGATTTTCAACTTTAACGACATTTTATGCATACATGAATTAAACGACCAAATCAAAAAACACTTAATAATTCTAATACTGTCATCCCCAATTTTGAACTGCTGGCACTAAAGAAACGGTAGCCGGTCAGCAACAATCATGCCAAAAATACTTTTTTATTCCACTGTTTGAGCCGAGGGCCAGAACTGATTGTCACTTTTACAGAGGTTGATCACGTTATATCAAAATTATTCGGTAGCCTTACCGCCTTGATAAGGATGTCATGTCCAACGCACACCACTCTTCCGTGCTTTTTCTATAAATACTTTTTTGGACGAGAACGACGATTTTGCAGGTCTTATTATAACAGTCTGATCACACAGAAATCCATAGATGCTGCATCTTACGACTTGACCGGTATATCTTTGATTGGAATAGCATGAATGCCAGTTTCATTCTCCAACTGCTTGAGATATGATTATATTGTGTACTGTTGCCTGGGGCACGAGGACAGCTTTTACCACTGAACTTCATGTTAATAATTTTTTACCAGTTACAAGACGCTGCACTTTCTTTACCACGTCTGCAGGTCTCGTTCTGGATAGTCCTAGTGCTCCAAGTTTACTAATATTCCTTTATTTTCCAATGTCATTAAATACAAGGGTAATCCCAGTCTTGGAAATTCTCAATCCGAACATATCTTTATGATCTAAGTTTAAAAATGTTTTGCATCGGAAAAGCTGTTATATATCCTTCCCAAAATTGATCAATTTTTGGTGGATTCACACTTTCTACGAAAAACCAAACAATGGCAAAATGTAGTTATGATACATTCTGTTTCATCGCGACTTTATATTGACTGTGACTTGCTGATTTACATATCCAAAATCATTTTAATATAAAATACTCATTCATTGATACAATGAGACCGCAACTGAAAGTGCGGAGTATTTCAGCGTCATCATGTCGGTTATCCGATCCACAGCTAATTACAAGGCCACCTTCTATTAAGGAGTCATGCTGTTCCCTGTAGCCAAATTAGACTTTTCTAATTTCTTCCACATTGAGACTTCTTACTTTCTCGACCAAAAAATAACAGGAGCCAAAGATTTCAATTATTAGGAAAATTTCGAGCGAGAGAAACCAAATTTCGACATGGTTTAATTTATTTCATTTAGTGTCTTCCCATTCGGTCGGCTTAAAGTGACCAGCGACTAGGAAGTAAAATCAACTAAGACAGTGGGTTCTCATTCCATGATACGGCCAAATCCCTATACATATGTATAACGTTGTTTCCTAATTTAACCTATTTTAAAAAGCTTTGAATAGAAATGTAAGAAACTCATTTATATTACAGTGTAAAAAGAAAGGAACAACACTTGTCACCTTTTAATATCACATGTAAAAAATTATAAATTTCACGAAAGTACAATTTTTCGCTTAAGTTTATGCTTTTTTGTTTTGGCCCAGCATGGCCAGGTGGTTAGGGGCACTTGACTCGCACTCTGAGGGTCGCGGGTTCCAATCCCCGTCCCATCAAACATTCTCGCCCTCTCAGCCGGTCAGC
>NW_013665696.1:838684-839824 GCF_000517525.1 Limulus polyphemus | reverse complement strand
CGCCCTTTCAGCCAGTCAGCCCACTATTCGTTGGTAAAAGAGTTACCCAAGAATTGGCGCAGATAGCTCTCGTGTAGCTTTGCGAGAAATTCATAACAAGCAAACCATCTTATCTCAGGAATACCTGGCATGGTCTGGTGGTTAGGGCGCTCAAATACCAAGCTACAGGTTCGAATCCCGACACCGAACATGGTCTTTCTTTTAGCTTTGGGGCATTATAATCTCTTTGATCAATCTCACTTTTCGTTGGTAAAAGAGTAGTCTAAGAGTTGGCGGTTGGTGTTGTTGACTAGTCAATCACTTCTAAATTAAGGACGACTAACCTAGATAGCCGAAATTAAAAAACAAACAAACCTATCTCAGCAATTATTTTAATATGATATTTTTTATTTAACGTCATATTTTGAAAGGAATGAAACAATAGCTTGTTTAACGGATCAGTTGGTTTGGAGTATTGGTGGTAAAAATGATCTAGAGAAAATAATAAAATATTTGAGATTTTTTATGACGCCTTAAAGAAAAGTGACAAATGCAGAAAATATTATAATAGCGAAAGTGAAAATACCCATAAATAGAGCGAAACGAAATTAGTAAAAACCTCTTGCAAACGTCTTAATACACATCACTGTTGACCAAAGTCAACTATCCAATCACAAGAAAGAAACAAGTTTGTAGCCTCATTAAAATCACTTGTATTTGTTACTTTGTTACGTTTTGTTTTCCAATATAAAAACATAACGGGCATATTTACGGGAAACTCGCCTGTGGCAGTCACTAAGTTTCATAGGTGGCGAGCAGGGGTCTCATCCCTGCATTTTAAATTACAGGGATCCCTCGATTAATGCGTTTTAGTGCGCTTAATTTTTTTTATAACCAATATTTGATTAGTGCGTGCATAATACTCGATTAGTGCGTTAACACACATTTCATTTTAGCCATAGTAATTAAAAAGGAAGTTTTAGGCACCGAAATTAAAAATAGAAAATGGGTAACTATTTTACTTGTCAAGTTATTACTAGAGTGTCCACACCGGGGGCCCCGACCCCGTCAGCTCGTGGTATTTTAGCGATTTTTTCACCCCTTGCCCCGGGGTAAAATACTTTAATTACCCCGGGGCAAATCTTTACTATTTTACTGAAC
>NW_013665696.1:828096-837684 GCF_000517525.1 Limulus polyphemus | reverse complement strand
GTGTATATTATAAAAGTAACGTTCAATCCATTAGCGTGGATGGTAGGGTTCTGCTGACTGGCTGTATCACTTATGGTCAGTAGTTCAAAATTAAGGACGGCGGCAGATAGCCTTAATAACTTTACCATAAATACAAATTAATAATATATCCACCTTAATTTGATGACGAGGAACCCACTTTGAGACTAATAATGGCTGGAGACGGCTTGAATGGGTAATGAAGAAAAACTTTAATATAACAGCAAATGTACAACGTTTCGACAAGGTTTTGTCATCATCAGCCGTAAAAGAAAAGATCATTCTATAATTTACTAGTTGCCTTTTGAATAAATAGATAAAAGTTAAACAACTCTTTGATTGATTAATTTGATGTTGATCTGTATTAACGAACATACCGTTTCTTGTTTTTTTAAGAATTTAAATACAGGTTATACGTATGTTAATAAATGTGTTTTAAGACATTGTTGAAAAACAAGTTAATTAGTTTGTTTGATCGTGTTATAATTATTTTTTCTTTGAAGCAAAGTAATAAATAAAGAGATAAAAAAACATTTAGAGAAAGAAGGAATGCGAAGAACAGAGGGTGCTTTTGTTGTACGAAAGTCTCGAGGATAAACTGTCGATTCTAGCACGCACGCACGTGCAGTAAATCAAGACAGAACCGATACATATTTCTTTAGGTATCGTATAATAGTTATTCAGCAGGCCGAGTGTATCGGCTAAAACAACTGTGGATTTGGAGTGACATACTTTGGAATTGCACGAACATCCTACGCGACGTGAATATTATAACGTTCGTGGGCTCACTGAACCGCTTCGAATGTTCTCGTTGATTCCACGAAACTAGCACATGACTAGAAGACATGTGAACGATCGTGCAAATCGCGTTCCCTACCATGAGCTCTGTAGTCTGTCGAGATTGAGGAAACAGAAATATCGGTTTTTACCATGAATTACATCTGCATGTTCAGGTGTTAACCATCCATAGGGAACAATTAGACTCCGTAATTAAATCTAATTCAATTCAATATACTAGCTAATGTTTTACGAAATAAATAATCAGTGTACTATCATTTAACAAAAGTTTCAAACATGAAACGAGGTAACCCCATTTTTTTATCGCTCAACTAAGACGTGCAATACATGAATAGACAAATCTGAAAGTTGCTAAAGATATGCGAAACACAATGTCTTTAAGTAACAAAATATGTATAGACTATATAGCTGGATAACACTAAAAGATAAAGAATTGTCCAACTCAATTTAGTTCATTGTACATAGATATAAAATACTGTTATGATTTAAGAAAATATCACGTAAATTATATCACCGTATTATTAAACACGTAACCATAACTAAACCATTCCGTTATCTATTATTTATCAAATATTTAAAGCATATTGCTAAAACAGCTAAATGTCTAATATTGATCAAGGATATAAAAACTAAGTCGAATAACAGCAACGTCTGTAAAATACCATACATAATGAAACGTCTATTATGGGGAAGGAGCCTTAATTCCTATCATATACCAGAAATCTAAATATGCGGTTAAATAGCCATAATGTCAGATATTTACCAAAGATATAACACAGATCTCTGGAAACCACATTAGTATTATTATTTAATAAAGTCATTAAACAAAAGTATGGTTACGTAACTAGAGAATTCCATTTTCTATTGTTTACAAAAGGTATATATTATATTTCTCAAGCCTATAGCTGTATAACATACATTTAAACAACAACGATAGTTAGAAAATAAAAATAGCACTTTTTCCCTATCCCAATAATATCAAATAAACCGGAACAAAGCTATTAACCAAGAAAGTTATTAAACACGTAATTGGACAACTTCAGAGTATGTTAATAAACAAAGTTATTAAACACGTAATTGGACAACTTCAGAGTATGTTAACAAACAAAGTTATTAAACACGTAATTGGACAACTTCAGTGTATGTAAATAAACAAAGTTATTAAACACGTAATTGGACAACTTCAATGTATGTAAATAAACAAAGTTTTTAAACACGTAATTGGACAACTTCAGTGTATGTGTTCTTAAACAAAGCTATTAAGATGATGCCTAGTCAAGCACATTATCTATCGCTAACCAAAGGTGTCATCTAAGTTAATATCCTATATTATTGATAATAATATCCTATTATTACTCCAGAAACATTAAGATGATTTAGGGTATTTTGTGTGTTTATTAAGTTTTATTTTGTGTGTGTGTGTGTGTGTTTAGTATACAAAGAAATCGTGACACCATTTGTAAATGTTTTTTAATATATAATTTAATAGCTTTTACTATCTATTTTACACCTGATAATAAACTGAACAGATATGTAAATATATATTTATACACATTCCATATAGAGAAACACATTTTTTTATACATATCAACTACATAAAACTGTTCTTTTTTAATTATATGGCAATTTTCACCCCGCACAAATAGAGAGCTGTTATTGGTAGAAAACCAAAAAAAAAAAAAACACTTCGACAAACACATTGATAGACAGACACCCATAAAACACATGCTTATAATAGTCTATTATATTCGCTGAAGTGGGAGGAGGGTGTTTCTGTTATTGTTATCTTCACTTATTTTGAGTATGATTAGTGTAAAAACGTATTACACAGTTGGTTCCACTTACTTTGAAAACAGTGTTTTAGTATAAGTCTTCTTAGAATAAAAAAAAAAATTTTAAAGCAATTCCTTCATAAAAGGAATTTAGTAAAATAGTGAAAATATCGTACTTTCTCGTAACCGAAATAATTTTCGTTTGTTTCCTTCATCAAAGACAACGACACAACGTATTAAGTTTAAGGAAATGTAATAACACGATTCGTACTTTATCAAAAGCAGAACATAAAATCATTTTATTCTAATGTAATTTCATTAATAACAAGCTAGTGACGTTCAACTACAGAAGAAAATCGTATTTATTGAATGTGTAAAGATAAAAGTCTTATCAAGGTAGTTTTTAGTTCTCATTTACGCCGGTAGATTGCGATATTTACACAATAAAGACTCCTTAACTGAGCTCATTTTTTTTTCACCAAAGAGTATATCTCAAAGAAACATTTTCCTTCGAAAACCATACATCCGTTTTATCCAAATATTTTTCGCAGAACCTTATTATAAATAAAACACATTAAAACATACTATGTTTTTTTTATATAAACAGGGATAAAAATAATGTTATATCTTATATAAACAGAGATAATAATAATAATGACTTTGAAAACGAAGAAAAGTGAGCATGATTTAATAAAATATCATGGAAATAGTTGTGGCACATAAAACTATATGCTATATAGTACACTAGTATTCCTCCGCTAAACAAATAAGCTCAGATTATTCACCCTTGATTACTTTATTATTTTACTTTTAATTATCTATAATTTTATTCTTTATGACATAAGTGGAAACCAAACGCTGAAGTATATATTAGGAAATAATTTAAAATAAATCATTTTATCATGTTCTGTACATTAAAGAAATAGCTAGCACTGGACTCTATTTGTCCTGTCATATTTGACTATAGAAGCAGATCACCATCTCACCCCATTCCTTCTTTATACGTTCACTTTTTGTAAACCAGTCAAAATAGTAGAAACGAAGGAGGAATATTACTTTCTCCACGAGCATTCTTTACAATATTACTATACTTAGAACGTTTCCAAAAATGTTATGTTACTTAACTTTTATCTAAGAATTTTACACTTTTACTAAATGCATTTGTTAAGTTATTAATAGTTAGTTTCCTCTAAGACTGCCTACGTGTAGCAAGGCGACCCCAATTTGTATCTTGCAGTAAAAATACAAAGCATGCAACTAAATGTAATATTTCTGTTTCTATACACACCCACTTTTTAAAACTATTTTTGTGTCCAAGTCCTGTCTTATTGCCTTCAGAATTTACAGATTTATAATAAAATGTTGTTATCTCTGAGGGCAAGACTTTTTCATATAATATATATACACAGACACACACATATATATATATATATATATATTATGTTTTTTATCTTAACGTCGCTAATCAACTGAAAAATATGTTTAGTCTCCAACAAAACGTTTAACTTGAATCTAAAGCACATACTTGATCCGGATTTTAACTTTTAACGCCCTTCTATCCCTCGTCAACAGGTTTAATAATATATATAAAAACTGCACAATTACTGCCAGGACTAGCGAAGCTGCACCTAGGTAATCCTGTTTCCTGGTTGACAAGGACTAGTAACGTGGCGTCGGTAGTCTTTGGTTAGAGGAGCTATTATCACGAATCGCTTTGTGACCAGCAACCTTGGCCAATAAAGAGGTCTGATAAGGCTCTGGATAAGCAAGACATTGCCTAATATATTGTTGAGTGAAGTAGATACGGATCGCTGTTTGTAATTTAATTTTTTTATCTTTTTTTTCATATAGTTTATTCGACGTTTATTTATTTTTTGTTATCTGTCTTGCTTAACGTTGGATTCTATATTATTGTAAAAATATTTTTTTAAGTTCACGAGGTTATACAAAATAAGATTTGTATCATTATCTAAAGCAAATTTTAACTTGAAACTCTAGATAGCGAAAACCTAATAATTCAAGTAAAAATCCTAAATATTCACGTGTAACTTCATACTTGTGTAAATACGAGAGAAAATATAACGCTTGAATTACTTACTGATTTAGGCAATGTTACATAACCCATTGGTTAGAAGGACAAATCACATACTTGGGTAGTGACAGCTGTAGTATTACTGTAAAAAAAGTGTCCGGAAATTATGTAAACAAAAATTTTGTTTGCTTCAGATACAGAAGTCTTAAATCTCTGCAACAATGCTACTAAACTTTCATTAGACCAACGGAGAAGCATTGCAGCATGCACGGAATATCACGACAGCGTGACACGGGCCTGACAGGACTTTCAACATATTCAGAGATAAATGTTAATTTACTCATATAGTTTTCTGATATATGTACTACATGTTTTATTTATTTGTATTCTTTAATGTTCATGTAAAGTGCATAATATGTTTACATAAAATGTAACCTTTAGGCATATGTTTAATAAATTTAGCTGTTTTAAATTGTTAGTGAACTAAAAAAAAAAGTTATAATTGTGACGTAATTTACACGAGCAGAGATGATGTACAGAGTTATGACTGATTGTTGCCGCTCCAAGATAAACGCACAAGAGGTCTTGAAGATTATGTAAATACGTTAAATGTGTGTATTATACGTAGGCGATGTTTCCCTTATTGCAACTTGAATGGGCGATTATAATTAGCTTCTGTAGAAGCAGCCTCAGGTTAAACGTATTAAAACCATAAACAAACGCTCTAAAAGTGTCTTTGAAATATTTCATACAATGACGCCTATTTCTATGATGATGTATCACAGACAAGCCCAGCAGAAAACATGACATAAGATTCATCTTGATAGACTAGAATTTTAGCAAAGAAAGAATAAGAGCCTGTATAGAAAAAGTATGGAGCAAAAATCAGATTATATGTATGTCAAACACGTCTTCCTAATGCTACCCATATAATTGTGTTATGCGTACAAAGTAGTTTCTTGTTATAAAACTCGAAACATAATTTTTGTTATACAGCGATTACTAAAATGCAATTTTCGAATAAAAATTAATGATGGCGTTTTAAACTAAGAATGTTCTTGAAATATAGTGGCATCCGATAGATGTCGCTTGTTGAACAACAGAACAGGATATTAAAATTGGTGCTTCGTAATATTTTAGATAATAAAACGATTGGCGGTAATACATCAATTCTTTTAGCTCTGCGGTGTTAAAAAACATAGAATATTTTATTTTCTTCATCACTTGCACTTCATTTCATTCAACAGTTTTTAGTAGATAAGACATCATTAACGAAACAAAATCCGCTTTGGATGTCATTATTCATAGTAATAAATTAGGCACTGCATTGAAAAGTCTAAGCCTACATTAAGTGTTTATGTATAGCATATATATAGTTTTCTTTACATTCATCGATGTTTATAATCTTCGGAGGAAAATGTTGACATATACACAAACTTTAGGATATATCTAAATCACTTACCTACTAAATTTTTTCTTATGTTAAACATAGATGTTAAATATTTCAAGGTTCTTGATTGTCCGTTCGTTTAATTTTGAGGGCACCATTTTTTTTTTTGAAAAGTTACATAAATAAGTCTTCGAATGACCAATCGAAATGAATGTATAAGTCAGTTGAGTAAAACTGGTCCCACTCTCGCGTTACACCTGTATCTGGCAAGCTATAGTAATATCGAAATGTCGATATAAAAATAAGTGCTTACATACAAAGCTAAGTTATTTTCTCGAGGAACTAAATCTGTCATGGTTTGTAAGGAAAATTCAAATATTCTCGACTCTCTTGGTAGAATCTAGTGTTTATCTACTTCATACAGCTGTATGTCTTTTCATATGGAGCGACAGATGGTCCGACCTGGAAAATGCACGCTCACATAGGCGGCACTGGAAAGGTCTGTCACCAGTATGTTTTCGGTAGTGTCTGGTCAGTTCGTCTGAGCGGGCGAATTTCCAGCTGCATCCTTTCCACGTGCACTGGTAGGGTTTTTCACCGGTATGAGTTCGGAGGTGAGCCTTCAGGTGCGAACTCTTTGTGTACATTTTATTACAGCCCGGATAAGAGCAGGAGTGACTTGTGACCTTTTTTCGCCCAACATTACGACGACCTTTTTTGTTCTTGGCTTGAGAGGGATCAGGCAGCTGAACCATATTCGTTGTTGTCACATATCCATTTCTAGCCATATTGGTTCCACTTAGAAGGTCTACAAGATGAGGAGATGATGGCGGTGTCATCATCCTAAGGTGTTGCTGAAGCTGTTGTTGTTGTTGCTGTTGGATGGGATGACGAGGAGCTGGAGCTATAAGACGACCCACCTGGTGTAAGAGGGGCCGTTGCGGTTGTGTCACTGTTGATGAAACAGTTAGAGGAACTGATGTACAAACATCTAAATTTGTAGAAGGAACTTTCTGTTGAAAGTGAATAGCTGTTCTTTCTGGTGATGCTGGCGGCGATATCTGGCTTGACACGAACGCCATCTTGTTATTATCATCATTATTATTATACTGTGTCCAAGAGAGACCTCCATAGGATGCCTCTACCGTTGAAGTTGGACAAATCCCTACATTATAGGCTGAGCTCGTTACACTTGAAGACATTGATTGAGTAGGGACATGACCTAATTGTGAGCGAAACGTTTCACAACTAGCGGTAGAAGTGTCCACGGAAGTATGGTAAAACGGGAGGATCTGTTTCTGCAAAACATCTGCGTGGTTCTGTGTTTCAGTATAAAGACTTGTTCCGTCAGGATTGAGCACAAAGTCTAGATCCAGTAGAAAGTCATCAATGCTACTCTGAAGCTGAATTTGTTTTTGTTGCCTTTGTTTCGGCTGCCACTCCTGCACAAATGCACCAAAGTTGACCTGTGGGTGCTGCTGCAGTTCCTCTCTTTGAGTCTGGGGCAATATCTCAACCCTTGGAGGAATATGTAAAAAGGAAGCACTCGTATTCGGCTGCATCATTTTGAAGTTGTGGTCAGAGGGCTGTGAATCGACTAGCAACACACTCTCTATGTCATGCCACATCTGAAAGGATTAAATATTCCCAATAAGTTAAAAATAAAGCCATCTGTTGGTTTACTATAGATTTGTAGTTAAACAATACGTAAAGAAAGAAAACTTTGATTATTCTTTCTATAAAAATGTTATCACAAGGAAAATTTAGAAATATTTTGCGGGTTCAAACATTTTAGATGTAAAAAATCAATTTTCATCAGTTCAGAGTGCTAAGATATAAAAGTAAACATATAAATACACTGTAGAGCGATCACTTTTCAGTACTGAATTTTTTTGTTTTTAAAGGGTGTAATTTATTGAAAATATTCACCTCACATGAAGAAATAATGTTACATAAAAGCATCTTTTGGTATGTCACTCCTTTTGCGAACACTTTTTAAAATATATTTATTCGTATTAATGAATTAAAAGCGTTTTTCTATGAGTCACCTGCAGCAGTTTGGTTTGCATTATATAAATTTCATCAATACCAAGATGCTGTAAAGTTAGTCTGACACGTTAAAGAGTTAAAACTGAAACTAAGAATCAAACAAGGCTTAAGAACCAGACTCTTCAAACTCCATTAATTAAAATTTTGTATCCTAGACAAAATCGCTTTTGACCTAAGTCCACTTCAACTGCGATTTTTATGTTTTCTAGTATTGTATTTACCCTGAATTGTGTAATAATTTTTACTTTTAATTATTTGATGACAATTTGTTTTATTTAATAATATTGTTTTGTTAGAGAATGTGGCAATACTGACCAACAACATATTTAATATGTCTTGCAAGACTAGCGGAACATTATCTCGTAACAGGTAGACGATGCTTTGAAATTATATTCGTTTTCATCACGATGAGACACTAAGCTAACCAAAGACATAGAATTGCTAGTCGGTCATGACGATACTGTTGGAACACTTATAACGCCGAGCCTCACCTCTTCTTATTAGGATTCGCTTACTACCTATCTAACCACAATACTTTCATTACTTGACAGAAGAAGATACAACTTTCGAATTAAATAAATACAACAAATAATACAACCTAATTCAAAAAACTGTTTATATGAACCCAGTAACACGTCGAATTGTTAAAACCAAAACTGTGAAATCATACGAGGCTTAAGAACCAAACTCTTCAAACTCCGTTCATTAAAATATGTTATCCTAGTCGAAATCGCTTTTGACCTAAGCCTACTTTATCAAGCTACTCTTTTCCAGACTCCTGATTTATAATCTTATCCGACAGTAACCGTCCTGCGGTAATCTATTTAAAATTCTTAGCACATTATCGCCACCACATTTAAGAATGGCATGCAAAAAATATAGTATCATTACTCTTCTGAATCAGTTACGTGTACACACGTAAAAAATAGAAACTGTAAGACGTTTCTTGTTTCACACTTTGTATCCTCGGGAAATTTTCTCAAAGCTCGCGAAAATATCCATATCTCCACATCAATTTGTTTAAAGGGTCCCTTTATCTCTCTGACAAAGTTATACATACGATGTTTGGCAACTCCTGATGCTTTTTATCTAAAGAAGTCGATTTTGTTTTACCAAATAACTTTCATTTCATGTAATTTGGTTAATGCCAGGTTAATGCCTTCTTTCTCTATCTCTACTTCACACACAAAACTCTGCCAGCACATTTTATTAATTTCAAGGAGCTAAACATAATAGTTTTAAATTAATTAATTAGAGTTAAGGCGAAATCGAGTTCTTGCACCCACAGTTTATTGAATGTTTGCATGATATTATGTGTATAAGTGACCTAGTTTCATAAAAATTATTATCATATATACCGTATTTTTCGGAATATAAGACGCACCGGTGTATAAAACGCACCCTTATTTTGAAGACAAAGTTTTTTGGGGGAAAAAAAGCTACAGTTGCATTTGAAAGATTTTTATTGAATAAAAATTCAGTTTGATACTTTAAAAATTAGTATATATTGTTCTAAACACAAAAGATAT
>NW_013665696.1:824839-828086 GCF_000517525.1 Limulus polyphemus | reverse complement strand
AGTATTCACAATGTAAAGTACATTATCTAAGAATACTATAATTTAACGCTACTTATTATATAACAAATAACCTGGTTGATCCTTTCTAGTGTATGGCAACAGTATTCACAATGTAAAGTACATTATCTAAGAATACTATAATTTAACGCTACTTATTATATAACAAATAACCTGGTTGATCCTTTCTAGTGTATGGCAACAGTATTCACAATGTAAAGTACATTATCTAAGAATACTATAATTTAACGCTACTTATTATATAACAAATAACCTGGTTGATCCCTTCTAGTGTATGGCAACAGTGTTCACAATGCAAAGTACATTATCTAAGAATACTATAATTTAACGCTACTTATTATATAACAAATAACCTGGTTGATATCTTCTAGTGTATGGCAACAGTGTTCACAATGTAAAGTACATTATCTAAGAATACTATAATTTAACGCTACTTATTATATAACAAATAACCTGGTTGATACCTTCTAGCGTATGGCAACAGTGGCTTAGATAATGTACTTTACATTGTGAATTTTTTTATTATTTAGGGAGCATTAATAATAGTTATGTTTTTAAAAGAAAAAAACTACTGTTGTTATAAATAACACATTCAATTGAACTAAACTATGCATGCCTATTTAAATATATTTACACATGGCTTGTGTATATCGTATATATACATATATTATTCATACCTTCGGTGTATAGTACGCAAGCAGATTTTGACATCAAATTTTGGGGTAAAAAAGTGCGTCTTATACACCGAAAAATACGGTAACTACAAAGGAAAAGTATATTACAGGTTCGACTACTCAGTGTATAATATTGATATTCAAACCGTAAAACACAGCGCATCTATCTTTCAAACAATATATCATTAAAAATTATTTCTTGCTCATATACTCAGAATATTGACACTAAACTTACATAAAGAAGAAACGCTTTCTTGCAGAAAGGATTAATATATCTTTGGTGGTATTATTTATCGTAACCATATTCTTATTATTATTAATATTCTTATTATTAATGCCCGATCCTCTTATTAAAGTTTGCTGATTATGCTGCGAATATATTTGCAATGGAAGAAGTAATTCACTTTACCAGCACTAGAATGTTTAATAAAGATAAAAAACGAGATTAGTGATTTATTGTTTTTTTGACGTTATTTTAATATTAATTCAAGTAATCCAATTAGAAATATTTCAGAAAAGCAGTTACTTGCTTCGTAGATAAAGACACAATACGGTAACAATTTATTGAATGAGATGCACAATAAATGTATCAATTGCACCAAAAATATTGCCTAAAGTGCTTTTAAGTATTCCCTTTGACATTTGATATTGTCTTGCAATATAGTTTGTTTGAATTTCGGGCTAAGCTACACGAAGGTTATCTGCGCTGGCCGTCCCTAATTTAGCAGTGAAAGACTAGAGTGAAGACAGATCTTAGGCTACTCTTTTACCACCGTTACATTATAACGCTCACACGGCTGAAAGGGCGAGCATGTTTGGTGAGATGGGGATTCGATCACGTGCCCTTCAGATTGCCTTAACCACCTGGCCATGCTGAGCTGTTAAACTTAAACCTACAGAATGGAATGTCTGTGTTCTGCTCCTAGCGGATATCGAAACCTGATTTTCAGCGTTATAAGCCCTCAGACTTACAGCTGATCCACCAGAAGGCACGTGTTTCGTATTTTAATATTTTCAACAGTTACTTGTGTTTTTCAACACATGTGGCAGGTAGAATTTTCTGTAATCTTTGACCATATGTTTCACATTCGTATTTTATTTATTAGAGTCGATTCCCAGTTTTGTGTTTTGCACAATAAATTTTCTAGAAGGAAGCTAATTATTATTTTTTCAACAAAATTTAATTTCTAAACTTCGTTGTTTGGGAACACGACTAAACAAAGTGAAAGGTAGAATGACTCGTTTGATGATAATAAAAAACGTTAAATAAAATAATATAAAAAAGACGAGATGTTCCACTACATTTGTCGTATTCCAATAATCGGTTAAAAGATTCTATAAGCTGACTATCTATTTCTATCCACTGTTTAAAATATTATAGGTAATTTTCGGTAAGGCTGAAAAACACATAAAAATATTTTCCGCCTTTCTATGATGTTAACTGCCGAAATAAAGTACTTTACATTGTGAACACTTTTCCATACACTAGAAGGTATCAACCAGGTTATTTGTTATATAATAAGTAGCGTTAAATTATAGTACTTAAATTACAGTGAAAGTAAACTAAATAACAGTAAACCTTTTTTTGATTTACGATATTTTCTTATTTTGAGCTCTTTTGTGTTTAGAGCAATATATATACTAATCTTTAAAGTATCAAACTGAATTTTTGTTCACTAAAAATCTTTCAAATGCGACTGTAGCTTTTTTCCCCCAAAACTTTGTCTTCAAAATAAGGGTGCGTCTTATATTCCAAAAAATACGTCAAGTTTGAATTTTTTTTCAAAAACCAAAAATAATTGATGTACAAGTGAAAAAGGGATAAGCTATTTTTTGGTTATTATGTGTAGCAAGATAAAAAATGATGCCATGAGTTGTTTCATAATGAATTTCACATCTTAATACTAGAAATAAATGGCCTTATAACACCAAAATATTGCTTTTATTTAATTAGACACTCAACGTTTTGCTTTACAGCTTCTTCAGCAGCATTCACTAAAACACAAATTGAAACTGACAGTTCAAAGCTTCAAATTATAAAAAGTACTTACTAGGTAAACATCACATAGCTCATACAACCAAAAGTTGTAGCATGCTGTTGTGGCTGTCTGAAAATCATATGTTTCAAATCCATGGTTACACTGCTCTACTGCTACAGTCATTCTGCTCAGTATCCATCTGTCCATAGGTTGCTCCTGCCCTGTTAGCTAATACATATAATTCTATATGGTAGTAAACTTGCTTTCCATTATATGTAAACAAAAAACAAACAAAAAAACTTTGGGTTCTGGACATTCAAGTTCTCACATCATTTCAAGATCTCCAAACAACAGAAGAAATAACCTAGCATATACTTTGACCAAGTCCATAGCCAGGTCTGCAAGTGGGGGGTTCTTTTTGGTCCAAAGTGAAACTTATCTCATGTGTAACTTTAGTGCCCAGGGATGTAAAATAACAACAACAAAATATGTAATGGTTCCTTTATTATCAGTGCAAATAAACACTTCTAGTAAATTTCCTCTGATAAGCATAATATGCTATTTCTGCATGTATGC
>NW_013665696.1:813508-823839 GCF_000517525.1 Limulus polyphemus | reverse complement strand
TGTGACGGGGATTCGAACCCGCGAGTCGAGCGCCTTAACCACCTGGCCATGCCGGGCCTGGATAACAGTTATGTAAGCTTCATTTAGAATTAGTTTCGTATTCATAATCATATTATCTTCTATAAATTGGCTTATCATAAGACCACGAGTCGTTGCTATGTGAAATAATGCGGAAGAATGACACTGGTGTGTTTTACTTCTTGTAGCACAGATAATCTAAACGACAGATTCACTGTATATGGATACACACCTTCGCTCTTAATAAAGAAATAATTTCCTAATGTTTCGTATGGTTACGTTCCAAAACTAGGTTCTGTAAAATACTGAAATTTCATAGGTTATTTTCATAATTCTTATCTTTCATTACTAGCAAAGATCATTCAGTATTTAACTATTTTTTTCCTTACTAGCAAAATTCGTGTAATACTTTTGTATAGTTTTATTTATTATAGGAAAATATCAACCAATATTTATATACATTTTTTCATTATCATCACAAAGTTAATTCAGTACTTGAGTAGGTTGGGTTTTTTCAGTTAATTTAGTTATTTTGACTAATGAAGTGTGATGTCAGGTTGCGAAGGGTAATTTATAGCCCTAAACCAAACAGTTTGTGATAAGTTTCCTAAAACAATTTACGTTGTGCATTGCACTTTGGGACTTGCTAACCACTGACACATTTTAAGAAACAAATTTCCAAGCCTCAAGGTTCAATTGATAAGCGTGAATTTCTTACATTGTCCCAAATACAGCTGCTATTTTTATAACGAAAGTGAGCGAAAAAAACGTCTGTTGACTAGACATATTTATATTATACAACTTGAAGCACATATAACCACGTTGAAGATGGAATTTGGACTATGAACCTAAATAACAAGAAGTAAGTCTACACACTGATCTATCAATTATTTATAGATCAGTGGTACAGAGCCCAGTTTTTTCATTCATGTCGATTATGAAAAACAAAACAAAAACATCTTGTGCTCAAAGGGGGACGAAACGTTTCAAACAAGTACATTTCATGCTCTCTGGTAGAGATATTATACCCCGTAAGCAAACGCAGCACGATATTTATAGCCTCCATTTCGAAGTAGAGTGATACTTAATGTTGCATAATGTGGTTAGTGAAACGCTTAAACATAGTGTTTTTGTGGATTGTTAACAATGGATTACAAACAAGAAAAAAAATAGAAATATAAATAAAAAAGAAAGTAAACCTGTCTCTCCACTGAGTACTCTAAAATTTATTTTAAACGAAGCATATATAGGAATGTGTATTGCTTAATCATCAGCAACATGCTACATCATATTACTGCTTAAATTTTTTTAAGATCGAATTAAGCTTAATTTATAAACGCAACAGACCTGGAAATATATGGATTCTTAGATTTAAAAGTAAACTGGCTTCTCATCAGAACACTCATGATCTATTCAGATCAACTGAAACTTCACATAATCATCTTCATATACGAGATGCATATTAAGTTAATAGGAAGGATTAAACTCGATTAAACAAGTAAATGTGATATTATAGAAGAGACATACTGAGGATGGATGTATTCTTATAAGTAACTATTCCTCAGTCAGGAAGTCAGAAGAAACTTTGTATTGTTTATTTGTTTGTAGTTGAGCACAAAGTTACACATGGGCTATCTGTGCTGTGCCCACCACGGGTACCAAAACCCGCAGACTTACCGCTGTGCCACTAGAGGGCAGAAATTTTGTATGTTTCGAAGATGTCATTATATATTTTACATCAAGTTAAAGCTTCTAATAAAGCGTTGGTACTTCATTAATTTGCCTTTTGATGTCTATCACCAGGTTGCGGGTTAATATGCCTTTTGAGATCTATCACCAGGTTGCGGGTTAATTTGCCTACGTTTTGGCACTTCGTCTCAGTTTGAAGTGACGTTTTCGATTTTACTCAGTTAATATTATGTATGCACTCTTGTTAGGGACTTTTCAGAACTTTGTAAGAATGTCAAAGTGATATCAAATCCATGTTATCGGTTTACTATATTAAATATGAATTTCTTGTACAATAACACAAATCATGAAGGAATGGAGGAAAATAACTTGAATCTATATCTGAAGCAGTCGTCCTAACGGAAAAATTCCAAACTATTCGCGAATGTAATAAAAGCTCTTATCCCAAAACGTCGGCCGAATTGCTCTACTGGCTCCTCAGCTCATGCATTGAATGCTTGAAATCAAGCATAGTTGATAATTGTATAGTTCTATAAGCGTGCACGTGTCAGGAGTGGAGTTTCTCTGACATCAAAACTAACATCTATAAATCAGTGTCTTTTCGGTAAGCTTTTATTTCCACATGATAAAAGAATTAATGGCAAATGTTCTGTATTATATTTTATATTTAATAAAGATCATCAGCACAACGCTTTACTTCCCCCTGCACAGTTCTGTACGGGCAGTAAGTTTTGTTGACGTAATGTTGCAAAAGTTAGGGTAAATCTTAATGAAGTCTTCTAACCTTCATTTATATTCATTACTTAATCAACAATGTCCATATAGTTCAGAAAAACAAACAGTCTGCAATTCTGTTAGTTTCTAAACTACTCAAATGTATACAGCTGTTATACTCGTAGTCAAAGAGCCTTATAGCATCACAACTTATATACTTAAACATTAACTTCGGTTGTCCATTCTGACTTGGAAGATGGATCATTGGATATTCAGTCATGACCAGTGCAAGGACACACGTTCATCCCTACGGCTTCCTAAAGTTGACCTACGTAAGCTTGATAATGAAGCGTATGTGTGTGCGCGTGCAGTCCAAATAAATTCCGTATTTTGATTTCAACTATTTCAAGCTAATCACTTGAAAAATTAATTATTTTTAACAATATGTTTTATTTATTTTTTGTAAATTTACCTTGGGTTTTTATCATACTAATCATGATTTAAGACACTTTTCAATCAGAATAGAGATAAGTATAGAATAATTACATATATATAATATACCGTTTTACAATTCTTCGGTTTATTCCTTTCTAGTTAAAAAAATAATGTACTTTCACAGAAAACTTCCTAAACATTATTGGTTCTTGTCAAAACCTTGAAATCCGATTGAACGCAGAAAGGCCTTTAACAATGTAGATCATAGCAGAAAGGTGATGCTCTTACATGTATCAAAACAAAAAAGAGGAGTATTTTCATTATATTTGTTGCTTTTACATTCAAGTGTAGCAATATAAATGACAGGCCGCCAACGGCTTTACGGAACATTTTAGTTGAATGCCTATATGTGTAAGTAAATATCTATAAATGAACTTAAATATATCTAATGCTGAACACGTTTTCACACATTCAACCAATTACATGGGCTGATACTGTCTTAAGGAGTATAGTCGATACTTCTGTGACGTAAGAAGTTCGTGTTGCGCATAACATATTGTATACATCTTAGAGATACCCACTGAAATTATCAATCCAGCATTAATGAAATTTAAAAGTGCATTGCCCTTTATTGCATCGGAAGACTTGTCTACGGCAGGACAATTTTAGTCTTACAGCTTACGGGAAGAGAGATTCAGAGTGGGGATTGGGGTGTGAGATGTGGAACATAAATATTGATAGTTATTTAGGATAGAAAATTAAACTGCATCCCTCTTAGGCCACGTTTCCAGTCATCCCTTGTTTAAAACAGCGTAGTGTCCTACTTCTGCGACGATGTTCTTACTAGTGCTAGTAAACTGTGGATTTTTATTTTGGCCTACATACGAAGCAAAAGCAGGTAAACTACCTGGACCCATACACACACACACACACACACACACATACATCAGAATGCACCACTTAAAGAACCTTGCTTTGAAACGTGGGGCGGCTTTTCAGACCAGAATATTTTCCCACGAGCACAATATAGAAAAAAAAAAAACGAAAAAAGTTCAACCCGCTATCCCTGTCCACAATCAGGCAACACTAGGGTGCATTATTTCCGCTACTCTTGGTATGTGCTCATGTATAATAGCATTGACACACAACTTTTTTTAAGAGTGGTAAAAAATATGAACTTTAAACCTTGAAAGTCTCCTGAAAAATAAACTAAAACCATCTAATTCTAAACTCTCTTTTTGCCAGCATTTTTAGCTTCATAAATTCTTAGATGCACGCGTTTGTAGCATATAAGTTACAAATTAGATCATTGGCCTTCTGTGATTGGTTCAAAGAAATTTACTGTAATTGATTTCCTGAGCCAACCACTTCGTATTCAAGATTTATCAAACATTCCAGTAAACTGGAAAAGAAAAGCATAAAAACAAAAAAAACAAGTATAATTAATACACCTATCTATATTATAGATGTGATAATCCTTTTATTTTAAATATTATAATTAGAACAAATTATCTTATAATTCTACTTACATCGTGAAAATCTGCCATTGCAGAGGCCATTAGTTGAAACGGTGGAACAGGGGGCCAGGACAGCCTGGCTAGTGAAAGAGGTTCCTCCGACTTGTAAATTCTGCTACGTTCCGTCTCACCTGTGTATCTGGTTGAAGCACGAAGTGTTCTCGCACCTGTCTGCTGTTCTGAGTCCTAAATAGACAACTCCTGCCCCCTGTTGACAAACTGGGAAAACATTGCGAATGAAGTTCGGATCTAGATTAACAATGGCAGAAGGAGGAATGAATGAGCGAGACTTGGTTAACCGCAGGCCAACGGGTTTCCCGATGTATTGAAGGTACTGTGACGGGGATTGCTCGTTCAGTTACGGGTTTCTTTCTGATGTCTTTGCCCGGCAGAAGCTTCATGATATCGTCTGTAAGCGTTCTGTATCTTTCAGCAGGTTTAGGTGTACTATCTATCAAATGAACGGGATACTTATTTTCCCAGATCAACTTCTTGAATACCTACATATTGTTTGGACATTACTTTGCAGGTTAACGACACTTAAAACTATAATATCCCATAATCAAAAACAGAATATTAGTCCAAAGGTGACACATCGGGTGGCTTAAATTTCACGAGCGGAAAGAAGTCTGAGCTGATTATCAATGTTTAGAAAGCATCGGAAGCTTACGGCCCCTCGTATTAGTAAGCATTATCATGAAAGAAAATATACAGCCCTGTTTCATGGTATAAACGCTAATATATGAGTATTAATTTTAGGACTTCATTCTTATTATCATGTACGATTGTAAAATCCTCTAGTTAAAAGACGTTTATCGGTTTATTTAACCCTAATATTGCGGCTGACATCATGTGATGTTAGCGTAGACGACTGCGGTTGACATCATATGATGCAAGCATTTTGCGCACAACATTTTGAATGGCCCGTCGCAAAAATTCGAGAATTTTTGCGCATGGGGTGGTAAGCAGATTTACACAAGCCGGAAACGAAGTGTTAAGGAACAATCTGCTTTGCTTTGAATTCAATTTAGGATATTTCGGTGGCATACGGTTGAAACAGGGTTTTGGTGAAAACGTACATGTTTGTGTACTCATGTTCTTTTAAATGTTTGTAATCTGCACAAATTTCTCTTTTATCTAAACAAACCAAAAAAAACACTCTATTCCCGCAGTTAGTGAACGTTACATATTAGTTAGTCGATTAGATTTTACAGTGTTTCCCAAAATGGGAGCCGCGGGCCCTCTGGGGCCGTGAAGCCTTTTCTGGGGGTCCGCCAAAAAATGGGCCGAAAACAAAGATGCTGAATTAATTATACTTCTAAATAAACAATAAGCTGATAAAAAATTATGTTGAATTAATTAAACGATTCAGTACGTCGAAAGGAGATGTTATTGTTTTTACTACGGTACTGTTTTTCAATCACCATGCTAAAGTTATAGGTTGGAGTCATCAAACTTTTTATTCGCATCAAGGGAGTCACAGAGTAAAAGGGTTTGGGAACCATCGGATTAGAATGTAGCGAAATTTCTATTGTTTACTTCAGCAAGATTACGAAGCTGTTCATATTAGAGAAAGTGGTTTCTTTCAAACAGAGAATGGTTGTAGTGGAGACCCAGTTCATGAAAATATGAGCCTGAAAATAGTTATAATTAACTACACGTTGAACAGTCTATATATTGAACTTCATATATACGTTATTACGTCAGCATTACTGTACTTAAGATAACAATAGGAAATGAAACTAAAAATAACTATTTTGGGATACAAACAAGAACGAATTTGATTACAAATTGTGTATTCCGAGTGTATTGGTTCAAATGTTTGGAATAATCACATGGTGCTAGTACAAGTAAGTTACCATTATTTAAAGATATAATAACAGGCAATAGACGTTGTAGGATACTATAAGAAGCATTGTTTTTATCCCGCATGAGTACAACACTTGTCAGTTAGCACAACGTGAAGAGTTGGGTGTCTGATGTTCTTCACATATATTTTTCTCCCTTTTTACGTGTCATATGTTTTAATAACTGATTTATCCAAAGCTAAATACAGTTCTTGTGAGGCAACTTTTCAATTTCTATTGATCTGACCACGACATATATATTAACTCAGAGATCACTACTTAGTAGTGTCCTACCGGTTAGTCTGTTCTGCACTTCGTTGTTAGTTTTATAGAACGGTTTGTTATAATACTATTTGTTTATTCAACCCCACTAAGCTCTACTTGTTGTTACAATAAATCTGAAAAACAAAATTAAATTCACTTAAGGTTACTTGGTACATTATTGCCTACATTGTCAAGTTTTATTATATTTTTTAAATAATTAAGTCCATAAAAAAAACATATAATCTTCCATTTTGATACACATCTGTCTTTCACTTATCCTCTCTGATTTGGTTGAAAGGATTGGGTTTGTTCTGAATTTCGTTCAAAGCTACACGAGGTCTATCTGCGCTAGCCATTCCTAATTTAGCAGTTCTAGACTAGAGGGGAAGGCAGCTAGTCAACACCAACCACCGCCAACTCTTGGGCTACTCTTTTATCAACGAATAGTGGATTTGACCGTCTCATTATAATGCCTCCACGGCTGAAAGTGAGAGCGTGTTTGGTGGGACAGAAAGATTACTACCTAAGTTGTAGTCAGTTTTGAAATAATAATAATACTAATTTGTTATGGAAACGAGCTATTTTTCTTTTCAGGATTCTTCGCTGTTGTCTTGACTTATAAATTTAACAATGTGCATTTTAATTGGAAAGTCGTTTAAGGTTAAGAGAAAGCGTGCTATTTCTCAACTAATCGTTGAGTTCAAAATAATTTTATCTTTAAGGGACACAACTAGGTGATACGCTTTATGGTCGGGCGAGGCAGAGTACTTATGGTGCTCGGACCGTGAATTCAATAATTCGTGGTTCATGATTTGTTACCACAAAAGTGCGTTCCACACTTTGGATGCGTTAGTGCGCTATTAGAGTAACGGTCAAATCTCATTATTCGATCAAAGTTGAGTAGCTCAAGAATTGGTGGTAAGTGTTGTTGAGTAGCTGCATTCCTTTTAACCTTCTAGTTCAAAATTAAGGACGGCTACGCGTAGGAAGCTCTTGTGTAGCTTTGTGTAAAATTCTGAAACAAAAAAAATCTTTTGTATTAGCCGTTTACTGATGATAACTAAAGATAATATAAAAACTTTGACTTAGATATTCCAATAATTTGTTCGAGCTACATGAATATAGAAAATAACCGTGTATAAAATTTTTTATAAAGTCAAAGATATATCTGTGTACGTGTATAGCACAGTACAAGAGGTCACATACAGGTCAAGTTATAAGAAACTGCAGAATATAAATAATACAAGCAACTGTTTCCAGTGGGTCAGCGGTAAATTGACCGAATTACAACACCTGAAATCTGGGGTTCGATTCTTCGTGATGTACAGAGCTCAGATAGCCAATTGTGTAGCTTTGCGGTAAACAAATAAACGCATAAACTACTGTGATATGTCAAAGTCATATCGTAACTAACTGCGCACGTAATTTATTGCATTTGGCACTTTTCGCGCACATGCTAAGTGTTTCTCTAAACATTAAACAAAAGTAAAAGCAGCTATATTTTCATAAGCTCTGAAGTTTTACTCAATATCGTTAATGAACATTGGTTAGAATCATTATGGTTTTAACAAATCAAAAAGTCAAAATCCAGAGTCATTTGGAAATATTTCATGATGGCTAATCATCATGGTTTATAAAAATCCGAAGATAGTTTTTCATGTCACTTAGATAAATTTCATGATGATTTTTAAAAGAATCCAAAGTTAAAATTTATGTTAGTTTTAAAACCACGTATAGATGATATACTGAGAAATAATCAAATTCCAAAACAGTAATTTAATTGAGGAATTATAAGCAGTTTCACAGTTTGCAAAATGTTAAGCATTTTAGCGATAAAGATAGAAAAAAAAACAATCTTTATCTTCTAGATAATAATATAAAAAAACCTACGTATGTACACATGTCCACATCATTCAATTTAGTTATATAAAAAAAAAACATCTACATAACAGATAACTAAAAGTTATAGTGAGTAAACTAATGATCCAGTCTTTAAGTATTGTTAACACTTTTATTCATCCAGTCAGTCTTGCTCTTTCTTCTTAACGTGAGGATAGGCGTGAGGGGATAATTACTTCAGTTAACAGACAGTATTGTTGTCCAGGATAGTAGAATATTATTGTACGGGCTAATTACTTCGAAATAACGCAGACTAATAATACTGCAAAGAACCTCACAGTTTTCTTGAAATATGTTTCTTGTAGATATAAGTAGAGCTTTTAAACAGCATATGAGTATTTGTATTCATACATACAGGGATAACTATACATATACATATCTAAACAAGTTTGTTTGTTCGATTTACTGATATATCCGAATGATGCTAGATAAATTAATGAAATATATAGATAGCTATATAGATAACCGCAAACTTTATCTCCAAAAATCAAGTGTTTCTTTGAACTGGTAAAGAAGAAATAATGACTAGATCAACCTGTCACTTTTTAGTAAACGTGTTCTACGTTTCTGTATGATATTATATAACAAACTATACATATATATATTCATATGGATCATACACACATCTGTCTTGTTTATTTCGTCCGTCAAGTCTGCTTCCTCCGTTTGATTCGCACCAACATTTTTTCTCCACTATAAACGATGAGCTTGTAACAATTTTACCGGAAACAGGAAATTACGTTTTTGAACAGGCAGGTGAAACTTATAATTCCACGCAAGGTATGTATTTTCAGTCAACTATGACCACCTTGAAAGCACCGCATCGAATGCTTTTATCTTTTTTTCTTTTTTGATAAATATAATACATTATTCGTTCCAAAGGATATTGAAATACCTTTCGTCACCATCGAAACCTCAACTAATATATACATTTACACACAAAAAATCAGAATGTTCTGGTGTGTTCTTAGTGTATATTTGTCAACTACAGAAGCAATGTTTGACCATCGTTTCTGAAACACACACACTTTACGATGATAGTCATATCCCCTGGCAGTTTGTTGAAGTTTTGTTTATAGAAGTATAAGTCAAGAAAAAACAGGTCTTATGAAAGATTCACTTGTCTCTTTTTACGTATTGTTTGATCAAAACATTTTACACTTTACAGCCAAGTTAGAATATAGCCATGTGAAAAAAGTGATATAAATAATACCTAGGTTATATTTGATCAAAACATTTTATATGTACAAAAATGGCAAAGTTAGAATAAAGGGGTCATCCATATAAAAATGTGATATAAACAAAGAGCCAAAATATATAAGAGGACAAACCTTGTAAAGATGTAATATAAAAGTGGGTAAGTTAAACAAGACACGCTTGGGGAAAATTTGCCCCCTCCCTTTTTATATTTATGTTGCTGATTATTCCAGTTGCAATAAAATGACATTTCGAACCCCAGGTATAGGGAAAAGTTATCAGCACAGGTGGAGCATTTCAGACCACTATGTCATTCCCTTATTTCAGGTTCTCCACCTGTCCTTAGACCTTTAACTTAACAATTTTAAAAATTGTATTTAAAGAAACCTTAATATATGTGATACAGTTGTCAAGAATCTCTATTTCAAATTAATTCATATAGATACATAAAAGCAGTGACATTTGGAACAGCTGTGGCAATACCCCGGATTTGGCCAAAAATTTGATTCTGCATACTTCATCATTCTTCCTTGGCTGTAGTCACTGCTATGCCTCTTGTTACGTTTTAGAATTTCAAATAGCCTGAAATTGAGCTAAATGATAATTGAAATTTAATAGTTAAATAAATGCCGATATATCTCCAATTTATGATATTTACCAACAAGATTTATACACACAGTTTCTTTTTTTTATATCTACAAATATGTTTTAATATACAAACAACAATACAATTTACAATAACAGTTATTAG
>NW_013665696.1:806890-813487 GCF_000517525.1 Limulus polyphemus | reverse complement strand
ATCGAGGGTTGACGACGAGCGAGTTAATTTCGAGTTGACGTAGGTACAAGTCACTTAACAGGGAGCTAGTTAGCCCTGTAGTTCTCGCTGATTACAGGTCGAGTTTCCACCGATGACGTTAGATAATGTTTTCGTACAAGTACTAATGTCTAATGTGAATCCACTGAAGTGAAATGGTTAGTAATTTTCGAAATTTTAAAACGTTCTTGGTCAATTATCTGAAGCTTCCCGATTAATAAGTGTTAATCACAGTTATAGATTACAGAGTTTATAGCACACCAATTACAGCCACCCAATAATAGATACTGTTTTTTGCGCGTCGCATTGGTTATATTTATAGGCGTGTAGAGAGTTTCTCTAAAATTCAGATTACGTAACAATACCAACACGATACACTAGAGTTTACGTACACACGCATATTGTTGATTCTTACACCCAAGAATCTTCTAAAACATTAGAGAATAGGCGGGAGTTTCGCAATACATGTTTATCAGTATCAGTTATGTACATTTGTAAATATAAATTTAATTTAAGCAAACATCGATATTAAAAATAAATATATGATAATAAATCCGTCACACTCTATAGATACACAATCCGAATTCTTACTCCATATAGTGTATTTTATGTGTGTTTTACGGCTAAGTAAACGGAGTTTGAACATTGGAAATGTAGTAATAGCGTTTGTCTTGCATCATATATTGTTAAGATATCTATTCACTTGTTATTGTAAACAATAACGAAGAAAGCAAAAGGCAAAAACATGATTAAAGTAAATTGGAAATATACAATTATTTGTAAAAGGTCGAAGTTTTATAAAACACATTGCTGCAGGCACCAACACTCAAAGTGGTTTTACAAAAGGCTTCCAATACGCGTTTCATGATTATGTGTTCAAAATCCATAATTTCTCATTAATGTGTATTCCAACAGCTAATCATCTCGTTTCTGTTGGTTATAGAGACGTTAGAATCTTGATAAGAATACTGAACGGAATTGATCCAATACTACTGTGATTATATTTTATTCTAAGACTGTTTGCCATTCATAATTATCAGCACTAACGAACACTGTGTAACAAAACGTTATTAATAAACATTACACAGATCTCGAGAACAAACATGTGCCGTAAACACGTGTTCCGCACACCGGAGTAAAGACATCAAATCGCATATACAAGTTGGCATATGTTTGAAAGTTAATAAGCTAATGAAAGTGTACGAAACTGTTAGAGCACGAAAGGCACATACCAACTGTGATGTTTTATCGGTTTTTAATTTCGTAGTCGTATGTTTAATGACAAATATCTCCCTGCCTCATACCACCAATAATAGCGAACGTAACCCTGCTAAATAATATATTCACTGGCAGTTAATATGTCCTCTGATTGTTATATATTAAAGCCAGGCACCGTAATTCAAAATATATTGAACTATACTGGTAATTAAGCACTAGTAACTTACTTAGGCCTAAATCTGTAATCAGTCTTACCTGTAAATATTCAAACTAGTATACAACAGGATATATTTATTAATATTACTACACACAGGTTTAGATATAACTGTACATTCTGCTTAATTAACATATTATTCTAATATTCGTGTTTATCTACTTATTTGATATTTAGGCTTAAGCCAGACGTTTAAGTAAATACAAAGCATGCTTGTATATCATTTTGCATTTATATATTTATTCCTGTGAGATATGTATTTTTTCATAATTTTAACTTGGTATACTCACTGATTATGTTCAGAAGCTTTTGTTTGTTTGTAGTTAAGCACAAAGCTACACAATAGGCTATCTGTTCTGTGCCAACCACAAGTATCGAAACCCGATTTATAGTGTTTTTCTTATAGCAAAGCCACATCGGGTTATCTGCTGTGTCCATCGAGGGGAATCGAACCCCTGATTTTAGCAGTGTAAATCTTAAGACTTACCGCTGTCCCAGCGGGGGACTATAGTGTTATAATTCCACAGACTTATCGCTGAGCCACTGGGGCTGTTCAGAAGCTATTCATAACTGTGTAAATTGTTGCAAATTAAAACACTTCAGTATATGACACTATTTTAGAAAACAAAATGAAAAGGTTAGTTTGAAAATAAATGAAAGTAAATAAACTATCTTTGTCATATATACAAACTTTGTATTGATACTGATACATAATTAGGTTTGTAAACAGAAAAAGTCTGAGAAGATTCATCACTGTGTTAACCACAGTTTCAACTTATCCGGTAAATAGTTTGCGTTATAGAATAAAAGTACTTTGATTATTAAATGCGTATTAATCTGATGTTTTCATTTCCAGCTAGTTAGCTGCCATGCTCAATAAAATTATTCAATTCTAGGGTTAACACTACCTTTGTAATTAACTATGTTGTGTATAAAATATATGAAAAAGTGACGTTTAACTATCTTATCTTTACAGATTGCTAACAGCAGAGAATCATGTAGATATTTTACAGTTAAGAGAGAAATGTTTCCCGTATGAATACACGTGACTCTATAGTCTTTACACAAGACCACGACCATCATGGAGATCAAGGTTGAAACTGGGCGCTCCGAGGCCGAGCTAACCGCGCGGTAGCTGAACACAACAGGTTCGGGAGTGGTTCTCTGATTGTGCGGGAAGGTATTTACTCCGATGGACGTACTGATCAGTGTTTCATCAGGAATGGTGCTCTGAATGTTGTATGTTATAGGGATAAAATCCAGACAACCATTATCAGGCCTTTCGCTAGCTTTGTTGGAACCGATTTTATTTTTATGGACAATAATGGTCGCCCTCACTCTGCACGTATCGTCACTGCCTACTTTGAACAAAACACTTTTGTGAGAATAGAGTGGCAAGCATTTTCTCAGGACCTCATCCCTATAGAACACATCCGAGACCGGCTTCAGTGACGGATTTCACGTCTACTAGATCAACTGGTGAAGGAATTGGGAATATTTTACACAACTCTTCTAATGGCTCGTATAGAGCGACGTTTTATAGGACCCTCCGGGTAGACATAACCGTTCTGAGAACTCTAGCCTTTGACATTCGTCGTTTCAAACATTTCTAAACCGAAAGGAGCGAAATGCCAGAATTCAGTTGTGGACCAGTTTCGTGTCTACGGCTTGAAATGATATTTTCTCGTCGAGAGAAAACGATAAATTTCACTCTAACGAATAGTTTCTTAATTATAATTCAGCTACTTACAAAATATATGCCAATAAGCTCTTGATAATTTATTTTGTTGAATATAATTATAAACAAGCAGCTTGAGTTAGGGTAAAGGAACAGTATTTAAAGCTAAGTTCTAAAGGCTATATGTATGTATAGCACGAGCTATATGCATCGTACGTGCCCTAAGTGAAAACACAAAACAAATAAAAAAAAACGTTATTCGGCAATTTATTTAATTGTTATACAATTTTTGCCTATTTTGAGCACCTGGAGAGATAAAATAATGTTACTGTTTTTAGATAAAACATTTTAATAAAAAATTACCTCATTTAACCAGATTTCGTAGTAAGTGTTCTGTAGGAATTCATGGTTTATTAACTTAAATTCAACTTGTAATTCTTCTGATCTGCTATGAACAGCAGAATTTCGAATCAGTAGAATATTGTAATTCCTAAAATGCGGCAGGTTTTTCAGTGGGGGTTTTTCGATAGCATTTTATAGGCGATTAAGTTTATTTCAGGTGAACACAACTCAAGAGTAAAAGACTGTTTTCAATTTGATGACGAAAACCCCACTTTTTAGAAAATATAGCTTGGAGACGGCTTGAATGAGTAGTGAAAGAAACTTAATTACAAATAAGCAAAAGTACCCGTCCCCAGTGACGAGAAAAGTTGAAGTTAATCTATAAATTTAAATTATTTCATGGATTTTGAAAAAGTTAATTGTGTTGCACTGTTGGTTTCACTCAGAGCCAAAGCTTTGAGCTACTTATACCGCCCACCGCGAAAAGTAATTGTTGAACATTTCAGTCATGCTATGAGCCGCTCAACAATAACATACGGTAAATCTACATTTTTGTTGTTTAAGTTACGTCACGTTTTGAAATGTAATGATAGTATGATTAATTCCTAACAATTTAGTGTAGAAAATACTGCTCGTGAAATAATATTTGACATCAACATTATTCATGCCTGTTCTCTCGTCATTTCAAAAGTGAATGTTGAGTTTTGCCTGCGTGCGCGGCTTTTCAAACGGGAGACAGATGAACACTCGGACAGACACCACGGTTCCCAATATATATATATATATAAGATGTACAACGTTTTGACAAGTTTGTGTCATCATCAGTGTCTTTCACTATCCATTCAAGCCCTTTCTAAACTTTAAAAGATTGGTTTATTCGGCCTTTAAAATACGGTTATTTTACGATGTTTCATTTGAATACAGAGAAGCACAGTTAACTATTCTGCCATTCTGGATAATAAGTACAATATAAAAATAATGTGGCCGCAAACTGGTGACTTCGGAAAGGGGGGGGGGGTGACGATCGAAATAGCAGTGGTAATAACTATCCTTCCAATATAGCACGTGTTTTACAGTCTACCTGTCAGCAGCATCAAGAGATTTATGGAGAGTGCTTGACACGTGAACTTCAGAAATTTAATGGTTTTTTTTTTCGCTTAAGTATTTCTCCTTACTGTCCGAGACTACCGGAGACGTAATGACGAATGAGTGGACGTCGCAAAACTACAAAGATTCGTTTTCGTCTGGATATCAAAATCACCATAGTCACGAACGCTTGTTAACCACCCATGACTACAGGGCTGAAAATACCCCCACTTTGTTGATTAACAGCGTAGCAGGAGACTCAGATGGTTTTTAAAATAGACGCATCATCCTTTGGCATGAATATATGCTCCGCAGTACGACTGACAGGTAGATCGTACGAAAATACGGGAATGGTATTAAAGTTGAGTACGTGCTAATACTCAGAAGAAACATAGACCAGAATGGCACCAATGTAGACATAAGAGTATGTGTTGTCTGCACTAATGTACTTAAAATTCTAAGTATTTGTTTTCTTAATAGGTTCATTACAACAAAGTTCCGAACTTTGCTCTTTGTGTTGCTACGAAGTATTTTAAAATTGTCATTTTTTTTCACGGTGTATATACGTTGAGTTTTTCATATTACAATTTAAAATAGTTGACGATTTACGTGTACATCATATACAACATGTATTAGTATCACCACATATATTATTCGAGTGTATCAACTTTACCACAAATATTGTTCTAGTGTATCAACTTTACCACAAATATTGTTTTGATATATTAACTTTACCAACAAATATTGTTCTAGTGTATCAACTTTACCACATACATTGTTTTGATATATTAATTTTACCACAAATATTGTTCTAGTGTATCAACTTTACCACAAATATTGTTTTGATATATTAACTTTACCACAAATATTGTTTTGATATATTAACTTTACCACAAATATTGTTCTAGTGTATCAACTTTACCACAAATATTGTTTTGGTATATTAACTTTATCACAAATATTGTTTTGGTATACTAACTTTACCACAAATGTTGTTCTGATATATTAACTTTAGCACAAATGTTTTTCAGATGTATTAATATAATTGAGAATGTTGTTCTGGTATAACAACATAACAAAAATTACAATTCGGGCATATTAACGTTACGTTAAGTATTGTATGCGTACATTTTTGACAATATGGCATTACATATAAATGTTCAGATAACTGAAGACGTTTTGGAGGATAACCGTAACCGGTTCTAACCATATAGCAGTGAAAAAATTTGTCAGGAAGTACCATAGAGGCGGTCTCAACAACTTCAGCAAGAACTTTATTAAACAGATCGGCAAAACAAACTTAATCGCATATATTTTATTGACGGAGGGGAAATTTTGGTTTTAGCTCAATGTCGACCGTCTTAGAAACGCTAAGCACATATTATTATTGGTGGCTAACAACACGCTGTGTTGTAACACACTACAGATCTCGTTAGCGAACAGGCCAATCAAAAATTTACACCAGAAAATAGGCTTAGTTCAAGTAATTAAGTCCACTTTAGTTTGTATATAATGTCACTCGCTTGTATTGCCATGGTTTACTTATATTTACGTGATGTTATACTTATTATATAAATCTTGCAAAAATATCTCAGTAGGTTTGAAATATCTCCTATTGGGTATTTTTAAAGGTGTTTTTTTTTTTTTAATGTTATGCGAAGATCAATTCACAGACCTGCAGTAACTTAAGGTGTGTCATGGATATAGGTCTATATATTGATATCAAACTGTCTAACAATGTTTGATCTAAGCCTAAACAACTTACAGTCTGGCAAAAGTAAAATCAACAAGCAATAGACGTCCCCACGTTACACATCAACATATAACTATTAACATTATAAATATAAGTAACGTTACGACGACGTTTGCTTCAATGAAAACATTTTGTCATTATAAATATAAGTAACGTTACGACGACGTTTGCTTCAATGAAAACATTTTTGTCATTATAAATATAAGTAACGTTACGACGACGTTTGCTTCAATGAAAACATTTTGACTATTAATAAATAGTAAAGTAACGTTACACGTACGTTTGACT
>NW_013665696.1:805544-806869 GCF_000517525.1 Limulus polyphemus | reverse complement strand
TCAATGAAACATTTTAGTCATTATAAATACTAAGTAACGTTACGACGACGTTTGACTTCAATGAAAACATTTTTGTCATTATAAATATAAGTAACGTTACGACGACGTTTGCTTCAATGAAAACATTTTGTCATTATAAATATAAGTAACGTTACGACGACGTTTGCTTCAATGAAAATATTTTGTCATTATAAATATAAGTAACGTTACGACGACGTTTGCTTCAATGAAAACATTTTGTCATTATAAATATAAGTAACGTTACGACGACGTTTGCTTCGATGAACGCAAGAATTCCCATCGTTTCTACAAAGTTTTCTTTCCGTTTGGTGATAAGAATCTATCACTGCAATATAGCCTGGGATATTAAGTTAATATAAATAAGAATCTATTACTCTAACATAGATTGTGATATTAAGTTCATGTAAATAAGAATGATTATACCTACTCAATAAACACAAAGGTATGTGTTAATTTCGGCTTGTCTAGTAATTCTGATGTTATAAAGCCCGTGTTATGCTTATAAAAAGTTTTCATTATACGCTGTGATAAGTAGAGCAGAAATGTAGAAACATTAAGTAACAGGTGAGTTTTTAGAATATGTTGACCATGTTGTAATTACCAAATATTTTATGGTCTAGTAAATTACAGTTTTCTCAAATTGCCTTTTCTAAAATGATCACCAACTCTTAACAGAAGAGCCGAAAATTTAGTTTTGATATTAAAAATGTGGCAAATTTATATATTTTTGCATTATTACATAGTGTTTTGATGACATTAAGGTTAAAAGAAGTGTATGCAAACCCTCGGGAAAAATAAATCTAAATGATAATGAATAAACGCTTATCCGAAAGGTTGTTTCTTCAGTCCACAGATACTTCATTGTTTATCGTGTAACGAATTTGTTATTATATATTTATTTTAATATCAACGTTGTTTAGATTAAGTTTATATTTAAAAACATGCATAGCTTGTAGTGTTAGATATGTATTGCGAAATTCTCGCCTATTCTCCAAAATTGTAGAAGATTCTCAAGAGTAAGAATCAACAATATATGTATGTACGCAAACGCTTAAATTTGTATTGTTACGTAATCTGAATTTTCTAGAAAACCTCCACACGCCTATAAATATAACCAACGTGACGTGCCAAAGGAGAGTATCTATTAATAGTTTGCTGTAGTCAGTGTGCTATAAACTTTGGAAACTATGAGTGTAATTACTATAATGCTTATCAATTGGAAAACTTCAGATATTTGACCAGGACCCTTTACAAAGTTCGAACATTAACAATCATTTAACTTCTGTGGATTCTCATCGGACATT
>NW_013665696.1:798717-805081 GCF_000517525.1 Limulus polyphemus | reverse complement strand
TAATCAACTCGCTCCTCGTGAACCCTCGACAAGATATCGAAGAAGTTCCAAATTAAAAAGGAAGACTTTATACTGCTTGTAAGTTTGTGAAACTTTTGTTTACAAATCATTATTTATAACAACTATTTGTAATAACTGTTATTGTAAATTGTATTGTTTTGTGTATATTAAAACGTATTAAAACATGTTAAAAAAGAAAACGGTGTGTATCAGTCTTGTTGGCAAATCTCATAAACTGACTATATATGGGCATATATTTAAATACTAAATCCAAAGTACAATTTAACTACTAAATTTAAATTATCAGTTAACTCAATTTCAGACCATTTGAAATTCTAATACGTAACAATCGCTACAGAAACATATCTTGAAAAGCTGAATATTCATATCTCTAGATGTGGTTATTTTATGATTTAATAATTTATTTAACAAAAACGAACAATGGTTGAGAGAGTGAAAAATAGCTCTTTGTAATTCAATCTATTTTCCGAAAAAATATAAAAATAAACAACCACCACCACCACCTAAATGCGAGATATTAATAAAATTGTTGAATATAACAAAAATAAAACTAGAGAATGACAAGCAGCTGTAGGTACAGAGTCGTTTAGTGTCAGTTTATATCTTAAATTACTTCATTTATTATAACTTATAACTTATACTTTATTATCTTTAATTTTACAGACTTTTCGGACTAACCACGGTCAACAGTTATAACGCTATACTCCTTTTATAGATTTTGAACCTAATTTTGATAGCAGGTATTAGTTTTTCTTATAAACAATACATCCCACCCCTCAATGGCTCATCAATAAGTTTGAGGGCTTATAACGCTAAAATCGGGTTTCAATACCAGCGGTGGGCATAGAATAAATAGCCCAACATATAGTTTTACTCTAAACAACTAACAAAGAAACAAGTTATAAATATGAATAAGAAATTTTGTAAAGTGTTCACGTATTTTGACGTGAAAGTAAAGTTCCCTGTTGTTACCACAAATTTCTCCCTCTGTCCATGACTAAAAGCAACAGAAATCGGAAATTGAAAAGAAATATCTTTATAGTAGGAACAATGTTCGCGCTGTTACTGGAATGGACAGTATTACAACAATGATATTGTTACAAAACTTGCATACTCTTATTTTCTTGTAAATGGTTTTTAACTTCGACAAGGCGTGGGAACATATCATTATGAAAAGGCAAAGTTACACACCATAACACTTACATTTAATTAGCTGAATTTCCTGTACCTTTAAATTAATAAAAATAGGAAAAATTGAATTCCAACGCTATTATTGGTTGCCGTCAAAGTACGTACGATACTGTATATATAACTATTTCTATTTTGGACTGCTTTCAGAGATCTCATAAAAATAGATTGTTTTGTTTATCGTCATTATGCGGTTACTAGATGGCCTCCGGAAAACAGTTTTCAACCATTGTTTGGAAAGGTTTATGAATAGTGATTCGGTTGAAATGATCTATATGTGTAATTCTCATGTTTGAAGTTAGCGCCATGTTTCTTTACTTGTCACATATCCATATCTTTCCGGTCGTCGGTATAAAAGCGTATCAAATTGTAACGTTAGACTGATACATCGAGATACTTTAAATCCAGTAACATTTGTCAAGATACATTTTTCAAAGTCTAAAATTATAAGGGCGGATGCGACCTTGCAATTAGCATGAAGGGCTGCGGTTCTGAATATCCAAGGCTCGAGACGAATTATACTACTCAACGCACTCAGCACATTAAGCTGTAAGGACTTTGTAATTGTTAAAAGTAATGGTGCTATAAATCAGTTAAGAGTACTTTATAGGCGAAGGGTGCTGCTAATTGGCTATCCTCTGTCTCTGATCAGCATTTCTAAATCAGAGATAACTACATCTGAACCGTTAAGGTCTCTGACCTGGCCGTTTAACCTGGTATTCAGATTGAAAATAATTGTACGTACAGAAACATTCATGTTACGCGCTAACAACTAAAGTGCTCTTGTAGTAAGGATAGCGAGTCATTCAGGTTCAAAATAATAATGCCAATGTCAAAATTGTACGTACAGAAACATTCAAGTTACCGCTAACAACCAAAGTGCTCTTGTAGTAAGTATAGCGAAGTCATTCAGGTTCAAAATAATAATGCCAATGTCAAAATTGTACGTACAGAAACATTCAAGTTCCGTGCTAACAACCAAAGTGCTCTTGTAGTAAGAATAGCGATTTATGAGAAACAAAAAATAATAATAATGTGATTTCAGAATTAATATAAGGATAAGGTTTCTGGATGACAGATCTGAAATCAATGTTGAATTAAGCAAATTAATACAAGATAAAGTTAAAAAATATATACACCCGCTTGGTTTGCTTCAAAATGAGATATCTGTGGTTAACTTGCAATTCTGTTGAAATTTGTTACTAGATTTTATGAACATTGGAAACTGATGATTTCCGTAAAAGTCTGTTCTCCAAAATTAGCAAAACCCTACTTTTTTATTCCAAGATCACTAAAAAACTTCTTTCTGTGATTTAATTGTTTAGATAGTTCACTGTGGTTAAAATAGAATCAATTCTCTAGTAAAAGTTTGGTACGTGAGGACAGAACTGTGTAAAACTCAAAATTCTGAGAGGAGGTTAATAGATACAGATACTCAAGTTTTCTAAAAAAAATCCTTAGCGATTCTACGTCGATATCTGTGTTGCACAACTTTTAAATTCAAATAAGCATATCATTAACTAAGTTATTTTTAAACTAATGACATTAATCTTCATTGTCATCGTTTACAGCCATTATGATAATCTCAATCAAACTATTAATTGTTTATTATATTTTACACTAATACCAGACACTAATTATTAATTAATTCACATTCTATTAAGCATGATAACTATTGATGTCCAATCGCCACAAAACTCACAGTAAGCAATCATTACATTGTTTTTGTTTCGTATGCAGTGCGTGTGCTTACGTACGTCTCATAAAAATGTTTGATTTTTTATATCGTTTCTGCATTTAACATCACGAAATGGAGTGTTTATGAGGCAAAAAGGAATGTTCTGATACATTGTAATTTAGTAGAGATTAATTTATTTGTGTTTAGAAATGCACGTTCAGCATTCTTTACAAAACACAGCACAGATTTTGAATAGCTGAAATAAAAAAAGAGTTTGACATTTTGACAGCCTCACTTAGTAAGACAGAAAAGTCAAAAATAAATATTTTGTGGTGCATGTCTACAATGTATGATGAAAACTCAGGTGTGACTCTCAGATTTCAGTTATATCATAAGCAGCATTATATATGCTTATAAATTAGCTTTCTGACTTCACTGAAACAATCTTCAAGTGAGGGAACGTAATTGTGTAATTCAAACAAGAAGATGATTGTAAATAAACAATAACCTTTCAATTCTAACATTAGGTGAACACAAGTATTAGCTAGAAAACACTTAAAACAGTATTTAGTTTTCACATCTAAACAAACACCGTGTTTCAGTGACCTCCAACTATGTCTGATGTTTTTGTTCAGGAATAAAAATAAAAAACACAGAGAGACACAACACAATAAAATAATGGATTGATTCACTTAAAGCCGTGTAGGTGGCGATAGTGACCGTCCTAGGTAACATTCATAAATTGGGTTGGTGTGTTTTTTTAGCACAAAGCAACACAATGAGGGGGTATCAAAACCAGATTTTTAGCTTTGCAAGCACGTAAAGTTATCGCTGGTAATTTTCGTAAAAGATGTCCCAAATTATTGACTATTTTGTACAAAATGTGGTGATTAGTGTTTGGTTAGAATTGCAAACCTACGGCACGTGCACTTACCGTAGCGCTTTGAGTATGAAATAGAACAACTGACTTTCACAAGAGGTTCAGAATAATTCCTCTAATCGAACACTCCAGGTCAGGTCAAGACCCCACCACACTCTTGGTGATCACAGTGATAATCGTGTTCTCAGCTTCCTCCTATACCACCTATAAACATTTGCATCAGTTCAGTTTACATTAACAGCTGGAATTACAGAATACATTTATTGTTGTAAACTACTACCACATTGCTATCATACCACATGTACTCAATTACACATGAAACACTACTTCATAATTTTCCATTTGGTAGTTTTTTAATTCAAAATATGCTTTCGAGATCCATTTTACATAATTTGGTTCTTTTGTTTTCAAGTATTATACATTTCCACAATGGGTGATATAAATTTCCAAGCAATCTTTGGAATGGTAAACCTGAAAAATACTCTTTATCGTTTAGATATTGGGCGATGATTTATCAATAATTGTGTACTGATTTAACTCGTAAAGCTTTAAAGATAAATATCTAAATAAAATATTTTGTTTCTAATTCAATGTCACGCTTTTAACTTGAAAGACACGGATGTGTAGATTTCGAGATAGTGAGAAAATTAATTAAAGGTGAAGTAACTTTAGCAAAATAGTCCTCCTCCAGGACCTTAATCTGAAGGAAATGATGGCGTGCATTGCCTAAAATCACTCTATCAATAACAACGTGCCCTGAAGGTAAACCAAGAGTGAATTTCAAGCCATTCCATCAAAATTACATTACGAGGTAACAGGATTCCCAGTTAAACTAAGACAAAAGACAGTAGAAAAGGGTTTTTTGTTAAATTTTAACAACACATACACACAGAAATTAACATGGTTTTTTTTAGATTTTTTCTCTTTCTTTTTCATATTCATACGCGATGGACGGAAAAAACCGTTTTCCCATATTATATTATTCCGCTTGTAGAATGTGTCGAAATTGAACAAAATATATAGAGTTGAGGTATTTCAAGCCACAGGCTAAAAATAAGGACTATCGCATCAATATTGGAAAAATTGTTTACAAAAATTCCTCTTTGTAAACAACATTTTCAATATTTTTACCTTCAGGGACATACATTTTTAACCAATCGAATGACGTACCCAGGATAGAGTTACGTAGAACTTGAAATAGATCATAATACCAGCTGCGTTATTAAATATTTTGTGTCATTTCTACCAGCTGTAAAAATAAATATATCAGCTGATTATCAGCTGATAGAACTGATAGTAAGAAATTTTAACTCATAGTAATACCAACTCAGTTATCAGACATATCAATAGTGTTAGCTGTAACAAACAATATATTTATACTGTTTTTCTATCACTGACAGCTAAGGAACTGAAAATATCACTAGAAGCTGATGATGTAAAAAGTATGACAGTTTATTACACTACTAGCTGGAGTACCCGTTCCCTGGACGGAAGTTATATAAGTTCGTGATTAATGAAAGATTATCTTAGGACATGAAAAGTTGCTTCCCTTATTAAAAAAACACGCAAAAACGCCAATACAAACTGCAAATAAAAAAAAATATGAAACCGTAAATTTCCATGTATCTTCGCATGGACCCAACAAACCTTCATGCCAAATTTAGTAAAGATGCAAAAACGCCCATAAAAACCGCAAAATGCAAACTAAACATTTATATGCATCTCTCCATGATCTATTGAACCTCCATAACAAATTTGATGAAGATCCACCCAAAGGAGGTGAGGTAGTGGTAAAAAACTGCCATAAAAACCGCAAAATACAAAACTGAAAACTTGCATGTATCTCCCCATGGACCTAATGAGCCTCCATACCAAATTTGGTGAAGATCCATCTACAGGAGGTGAGGTAGTTACATGGACATACAACAGACACAGACAGCGCTGTTATATTTATATAAATAATTCCAACTGTGTAATTAGACATTTTGTATTGCAAACCACAAGAAGCAGCCTCCTAACAGGAAATATGCTGTCCTATTACACCAGTGACATCTGCTTAATTAACAGCAGAGAAATGAGTGATCTTCAAACTCTAAATAATTAATAAGAACGAGTACGTACAAGACTTGAATCCTATCCATATGACCACGCTTCCAAACTTAACGCTTTATCAATTCAGCAAAATCTTCAAGTGTTCTTTAAGCGCCAATTGTTAGATTTTACTTGATTAGATTTCATAACTCACATATACTCCTAAAGTCTATGTATCGACAGGCACAAATGGTCAGATTTCGAGTTGAGCTGTATGTTCTTTATTTTATTTTGTATGAAATATTTACTTTTATATCACCTGTTGAACAATTGTTTTTGATATAAACCTTCAAAAACTTCGTGTAGCAAACTAAATTTTATCTTATTATTGGAAGACGTTTGGTAATGGTAATGTGATACATTTGAAGACTTAATTAAACAGGGATAGCGTATCCTACTCTATCGCTCAATATAACAAATGTGACCGATCTTGCTAGTTTAACAAGCACAAAAAAAACATACACACACACCCATAGATATATATATATATATATATATATATATAT
>NW_013665696.1:783769-797717 GCF_000517525.1 Limulus polyphemus | reverse complement strand
ATATATATATATATATATATATATATATATATTTAAACTTTCGAATATTTTGTCGGGAAAATTGATTTTAGGGTTATTTCTTGTTAAAAATTTAGAAAGCCCGCTAATATATTCCACTTAAACAGCTTTAGACTTTCTTTGTGAAATATGTGACTTAGTAACACTCACTACTAATGGAAGCAGTAGCGTATGACGTATTATATAATGCATTCCTTCTTTGGCGTAGGCTGCTTGTTACGCGAGTCCGTGACTCTGTTGTGACCTTTGTTTGTAAAGTCGTAAAATACATGAAATTACCATTAAATAGAAAATTACTAGCACCACTAAAGAAATATTACTCTCTGTAGAAAAAAAATCTACAGAAAGAAGTTTAATTAACCTCTCGAAGATTTAACAAATAACGGAATTTCATAAATTATACTTTGTGTTGTTTTTGTAACACAAAAAACAAACAACACAACTAAGATGGCTGACACCTGCTTTGTAATCATGACAATGTTAGCAATAGGTGATGAATCACTGAACAAATGCTAATTCCTATTCTCAAGGAATAATTACTAGAAGTGGGAAGAAATCAGACCCTCTAATAATACCCCTGGTTTTTGACTCACTTGTAGTTCAGAAAAATCTGAGAACATAGAAAAGCCTGTAAAAAAAAGAAAAGAAAAAACAAATTTGAATAAAATTTCAAATTTGTGATGGGCGTATACGTCACCTGCACGTAAACTTGATGAGAGACATCGTGACCTCCACTTCCCTTGCTTCTTTTTTTACAACTAGAGAAACAAAAGATGGAGCCAGGAAGTTAGCCTTGTTCGTTTCTCAGTACATTTGGCGACTAAGTAGCCATGCGAATAATACGTGAATAATAAATAGGTCCTTTTATTATGAATTCATTTTTCAGTTATTCTTAACACATCTTATTTTTTCATGACGTTGTATCTGAATGAGCTGGCGCAAAATTAGTCCAAGAAAACATTTTACAAACCTTTCAAAGAAATGGTAATACTCTGATGCAAACTTTATTATCCTAATAAACGAACAAGTTCAAGTGGAACTTTGAACCTTTTACGCTATTTTAGAATCTGTGTCTGGATTTGTTTGATATTATGCAAGGTTGCAGCATAATTAATTAGATACCAAGCTAAAAATAACTCACGTAGTTTATTTGCAAACAAAAAATGTTACTAAGTCTCTCTATGACGTCACCCTTTTAACTCTTCAACTGCGGTTGACATCATATGATACAAGCATTTTGCGCGCAACATTTTGAATGGCCCGCCGCAAAAATTCGCGAATCTTTGCGCATGGAGTGGTAGGCATATTTACACAAGCCGCATGTAGTTTGAGAGCCGTGGATGCGTTGTAAGAGTGAAGGTCAAACACACTATTCGATTAGACAAGAGTAGGTAGCCCAAGATTTGGCAGTGGGTGCTGTTGACAAACTGCCTTCCCTCTAGAATATCAGATTTAAGAGAAAATTATGCGCAGATGGTTCTATGTAGAATTTGAATGATCGTAAAGTCCAAATTATAGCTTTGGTTATAATAGCTACAAAACAGTCTGTGTATAGAAGCGATAAGCGTATTGATTCACTCGTTTTGTTTTATTCTCTACACCATGTAGCTTTTAAACGAATCTCATTTTAAAATATGTTACTTTAATTAACCCTTCGTATAGCACTATTTTTGGGGCAAATAGACCCTCAGATTCACAGTCCCAGCACACTAATTACTAATACAATCTAGGTCCACACTTATTCAAGAGAAAATACTTCTTTAAATAGGTATAATAGTGGTGATATTTAGTCATAAATCTTAATAGAGTTCAGGTAATCTTATTTCTTCCTAAATTATATATAATGTTATTTTGGTCAAAGTTTTGGTGTTTGCAGCTCTACGATTCTTTTAACTCCATGATTCTTTTGTACGCGGCTTTAGTCCGTTAAGAGTAGTTTCCTGCCAGACATGATTTTAGGCTTTATGGAGTTTCATCGAGTTAAAATATGGCCTGTGGAATGTTACTTGTCACTGAACTATCTGTTTTCACACAACGCTACACCAGTCTTTACAAAGAATAAATCTACCAATATGAACGTCATCTAGATACACAGCATACACACCATTGTCTATGAGAATTGGTCAAGCGTTGTCTTTCATGTCTCTCCTACCATGACCCCATCAGAGACTGGACAAAGGAAACGAAGTAGCCCACTTCCTTACACCACTTGCCGTGTGAGCAGCTAAGCTGAACCAGAACAAAGATGGAGAACGCCAGTAATCTAGCCTTGCGACATTATGAATACTGTTGCCTTCTATCAGTCAACTGAAGCTTAGTGTTCCAGGAAACGTAAAAAAAAAATATATCTACATTTTAAGCACGCGGACACATGCGGGGTTTACGAAGTACCTCTTTTTTTAAATTTTTTCCTATTGAAGCAGATCTTAGAAACAAAATCTGTTTGAAGGCATCCCACAATAAAACATAATAATAAGATATATCAGAAGAGTCGTCCAAGTCAATTTAAATATCTTTAATTAAAATTAAGACTCAAAAAGTGTTTGAAATATATTATTAGCGTCATCTATAAGGTTAATATAGTTCCGGGTAAAACAAGAATAAGCTGTTAAAAAAATAATCACAGAACTACTATGTCTTATGTTCTAATCAACCAACAGATGGCAGCACGTATACTAACTTCCAGAAATAAATATTTTGCGTGGCACCAAATACGTCTGGGAAGAATGAATAATATCCTTTCTTATAGCTTAGCCTGACTAGGACTATATGTGTTTATTACGTGACTGTAGCGTGTTTTGTTGTAACTACATTTGATCAAAAATAGATAGTGAATCAAACTACGTCAACTCTAGTGACTAAGGCTTGCATGTTATCAATCATTTTCGTTTCTATGTAGCCTTTGATCACTGTAATTTGTTCTGTTTGAATATAGTTTGATTATAATCTCATAAATATTGGATATCATTTTCTGTAATATTTACTTGCAATGTCTTGTTTATGGGAGATAAATTGAGGTTTGGTGGATAAATACATAACAATATTTTCTGAGACATAAAACCATTTTAATTTACAATCGTTTTTATTTTGTTTACGTTATCAGAATAACAAAAACGTTTGTATTTAATAACATTCTGTACTACCATTACAAATGCCCATATTCAATAGAAAGGAATTTGACCATTAAAAAATTTGAGTGTTAGAGTTCAGTGTAAACAATTTGTAACGACATTTTTGATTGGTTTTGAGATACGTTGACTCAAACTTTAAATGCTGTAAGATTACACTATAATGTAAATTGTCATTAGCAGTGATGGCTAACAGAGTTAAAATAATGACTCTTAAATCTTGTATATTAATAAAGTTCATAAACAAAACTTGTTTAACGATGGTTTGACTTACATCACGAGTTTGGAAGCGAACATGGGCTAAGCAACCAGATCAGAGACCTTTAGGATTCAGGTAAAGCAGTCTCTAATTTTAAGCTACTACCTGAGAGCAGACACCCATCCAGCAGCGCTCACCGCCACAAGGTAACTACCCTTCTTTTTGAACTCGATAACGGAATTGATTAACCATTTTATAATGTGTTTATAGCTGAAAGTGCAAACTGTGTTAAGCGGGATCACCTTACGAAACTCAGACCTTGCGATGAGCAGCCGGACACGCTAACCACTAGATTTTGTTTAATGATTTGAAATCCTGCACTACCCATGCTCTCAGAATAAGCAGCATGGATAGGACATAACGTATTCATGCTCATAGCTCATGTAGTTTGGTCTACGCCATTATCATACATAAATCCCTTGTTTAGGTTGAGAGATCTTTAGAATACTTGCCTTGTATTACAGGGGTTTTTGCTTTGGCAGTGATTCTTTCTTGTAAGAACATAAATATTTTACTGAAAAAAATAATTATTTTTGTAACAGCTTGGAATTTCACCCCAAAATACATTTCAAATATTCCGTCTTTCGAAATATTATGAATAAAAATAAATTATGTGTGTGTGTGTGTTTTTTTTTAATGAGAAACCATTGATAATGTTTAGGTGCGTAGTAAGTTTATTTTAGGCTTAATACGAAATAAGAAAAATAATATCATTAATTAATCCAAAATATCAACCCTTTAACAAGTAAAAATATTGCCACAAGAAAACGAAATATCTAGCTGATGCCGTTTGAATAAATTAGCCATTCAAGATTTTACCGTTGTTGAAAAACAAGTCTGCACAAACAAATAAATATCTAAGTCATTTTAAAGACAATTCCACGTGAAAAAAAAATACGGTATTTATCAAATATACGTATTTTCATTTATTTTACAATTCATTGATATAAATTTATTGTTTAATCACGTAAATGACTCCATCACCTGCACCCTTTAACGCATATTCTCTTCTCTGTGTTCACTAAAGCATAAAGGGCAGTCAATAATGGTGATGCACAGACACTGCGGCTCGCCATCAGCCAGGTGTTGAGTAAGAGGACGAGGTGACGTGACCGTCTGCCTCACTAGAACCCAACGCCATACTGACAGCCTTATTAACTATTGTTCAAATGAATGTGCCAAAGTAATTAACTAAACATTAATGTGTTTAACTTCTACCGTTGCCTTTTGACTTCCCTACAAGAGCTTTTGGTTTGGTCTATAAAACGATGATAGAGAAGAAAGAATAGTAAAACAGTATACCAGGACGTAGCAAACCGACCAATCAGCTACTCTGCTCAGCAGAGCTGCTGAGAAGGTATCAGCTCTCTCGCTAACACCGCTGGGAAGAATGGATGGCTAATGCCAATCTGAAAACCAATTTTCCTAATTGGTTTTTCGGGAAGAGGCCGCTAGAGACCTGCCAGCTGATTACAATGCTGCGCTCTATTTATAAAGCGCTGACTGAATGTTATCATTCTAGTACACCAGATTTGAAGACGGCGTGATGGTACAAAATTATTGATTTTACCCCCAACGTGCTGGAATACTCCCCTACCCCCCATTCGCCTGAAAACTTTGCTCTAACCAGCCAGCTGTGAATTAGTCACGCTAAAATGTCGTTCAAAATGTAATACTTGTAAATGTAGTCAAGAAATACACCAAGACTTCATTACAAAACAGCTCAAGCAACCGCGGTTATGCAAATATAGAAGTTTTATAGTTTATTCCTATTTGAATCATTAAGAAATTCATTATTACTTTTCTAAAAGTGACGGTTTTGGAATAAATGACAAAAAAAAACACCTTGTTCTTTACGTCTATAATACTGAGTGTACGATTAAGCCTTTTTTAAACTAATAGCAAATACCAATAAATAAAATTTGATGCAATCTAAAGACGGCCATATGTATTATTTGAAAGTAATATACCTTATTTTTATGTGTCAAAAATTTTGTAAGTTCGAGTTTTTGACCAATGTTTACCCGTGTTACTTAATGTATTAGCCTAATTTTGATTATCCGGTTATTGGGAGCAACTGGTGGCAGAAAAATACAAATTATGGAAAATATACTAATTATTTAAAGTAGAAATTCAATATTGTGTATCTTACTAAAAGTGACACTATTAAAAATGTTAAGGTAGCAAGTGGTCATAAGTAATTTCATAATAAGTGCTATATTTTATAGTTTTTATGAGAAAAGTTTTACAAAATTTGTTTAAAATGGTAATAATGCCATTATTTTCAAAGGTTAATTAAATATGGTTGTTATAAAACCCAAAATAAATATGAGCCACTCACTTCGAAAAAGAAAACATTTATTATCACTACAAGTGCCATCTGTTGACCATTAGCTACAAAAGTTTAATTAATTACTGTGTTTTGATTTTATATCGATGTTTTTTGATTAAAAAAAAAACAATTTGAGGGTGAAACAGGAATTTTTGTACTTGAAACATAAATTAACAAATGTTTCAATTTAAAATAATTGCATTCAAGAATTCATCATTTATTCAAATAACTATTGAAATTATTCCCTTGTCGAAAATACCATTTAAAATTAAATCAATACCAACCGTACTCAAAACATGTAACATCTATGTAACTAAATAATAACGAAATTTATGTTGTAAATTATATTATAAAATCATTAAATCACGACATATGTACTTCAAGTCTATCGCTTTGCAAAACACAGAATCTACAATTTAGTCAATTATGTTATAATCCTCATCCCAACAGTAGTTACTCCTTTTAAATCTAACACCATATCCATGTTGTTAGATATGTGTCAGAATGTTAATTAGAACTATGTACACTTATTATTTAAATGAATTATACAATGGAAAACAAAATACAGATTAAATTACTTGTATAGTTATCATAAAAAGGCAATTGTTGATGAAATACTTTGTTTAATAACAAATCCCTTGGCAAACTCTCTTGCTATACAGTCAACTCATATAATCAACTGATAGAGAAGATTAGTCACTCCTTATAAGATTGTTTACATATGCTAATACAGTAGTGTGTGATGCAAATGTAATCCGTAGCGTCACTGGCGACGTAATTAGAATCTATATATCTGGTTTACAGCATATTCCAAGCTATTCGACAGTGAAATTCTTCCAAGTTAGAATTAGGCCTTTCCGAGGAAGAGCGTTCCTATAACAAGGTTGTTAAATTATATAGTAGTCAAAGAGTCATAGTATTTCAAGAAAAAACTTTCACAGTAGAGCGCTTAGAACAATAACGCTCTCTAAAATCACACCTCAAGTCAGTCCGGAAAAACTCTCTCATCTGCAAAGAGAAGACTATGGTTACGAAAAAGAACCGTCTGACTCAAAAAATTCCATTGGATGAAGCTAGACATATTTCCTGGCACAGTCAAACCATATTATGTCACACTGAACAATATGTTGTGATAGAGTAAAGATACACCATGTTGTTTTATTTTGACTTATAGATATTTTATTACATAGTATTAGTTACTAAAGTTGTAAAGTACTTTGCATCTAGTTATATTTGTTTTAGTAGTATTAATTTTTGTAGTTAAGCACAAAGCTACACAATGGGCCATTTGCGCTGTGCCCACCACGGGTATCGAAATCTGATTTATAACGTTATAAACCTTCACACGTACCACTATGCCACTTGAAGCATTTGTAGTAGTAAGGACTTTTTTATTGGGAAAACTACAAGTCACTGGGAGTAGAAATCCCATTTGAAGAAGAAATCGAAAAGGGAATTTTTCTTAAAATTCAGTATTGAAAACTGGTGTGAATGGTTTGTTTAAAATTTTAGCGCAAAGCTACAAAAGCACGATCCGTGGATTTCTGTCCATAATTTTGAAGTGATACACTAGAGGGAAAGCAACAAGTGATCAACAACCACCCCCAACTTTGGGTTATTATTGTCTGAGCAAAGAGTGCGATTTGACCGTCACTGTTATAACGCACAAACGGCCCCTAAATATGGAGCACGTTTTTGCGGCAACGGAACGCAAATGACGAATCCTCGGATTCACAGTCTAGGCATGTTAAACACTTAGTAACGCCCACCTCTAGGTGTTAAGGGGAATCGCTAAGTTGAGAGCCAGTCAAATCTTACACAAAATACCATACTGATCGTATTGTACGTTTTAGTACGGTCACGTCAGCTATACTTCAAATTATCACTGAAAAGGTCAGCAGTGGTTCAATGATACAGTTTTGTAGCCTTACACATTATTCAGTATAGCATTACATTACCAAGACACATTATAACTATAAATGGACAATGTTGTCACTAAAACATATTAACAACATGTTATATTTATGTAATTTAATGTGTAGGATTATCAATAGCAGTTATAAATGTACTTCTGATTTTATTTAAAGATGAGGAGTATAGTTGGAGTATTTTCTAGCATCCATCAGTATGTTAATGAAAGGATAACTCTGAAATATTACATATTTAAGGACAACACCGCGACCCTTTGACAATATTATTATTACACAACAAATTGTGTTTATTTTCAACTCTTTTTTTTTTCGGGTGTTTACCTTGAAATGGTCTTAAAGGTTGATCACGACAGAACATGTAATTTCCCGATAGATCGTTAGTTTCCAGTTCTCATCTGTATGCTCACCATTTAATGTTCGAATATGCCCATCCACCTACAAACCCGAATCGATTTATATTCCGCAATAGCCAGAACTCATTTACAAAAGTGTAGTGGTAGAAGTCAAATACTAAAAGCTTCTCATTCGAATTCTGTATAATCATTACTTTTCTTATCACTCGCCCATTACCATAGATTTTCTAACTCCATTATAATCTCCCGAAGATTGTTTTTTTTTTTTTTTCATTATTTGAGACTACGTTCAGACCAACTCATTTGTTGTAATTAGGAGTACAAGACCACGCCCTTTTCGAGAATTTGTCTTCATTACGCATGATATCTACGTTCTTAATGCCTATCTGTACCGCATATAATGCTCACTGCCTCTTGTCTCCGGTGCTGAATTAGAAGAGATACATAAGCAACGAGAAGCCATAAGAAAGAGTAATAACATTAAAAGACAAGACGATCATCGCGAATCTCACTGAAATTGTTGTATGTTATTTTCAATACACGTTGAAAAACATGAACGTTTCTATAATCTTCAAATAAAAGTTTCTCTTTGACAGGCGCAAGATCCTTATTTGCCCCTCAGTGGCACAGCGGTATGTCTGCGGACTTACAACTCTAGAAACCGGGTTTCGATACCCGTGGTGGGCAGAGCACAGATAGCCATTGTGTAGCTTTGTGCATAATTAAAAACAAACAAACAGATCCTTATTTTAGTACACGTGGTCACGTGTTAGTCCAGCTGCCTATAGAGTTTGTATTTATTGTTAAAAATGCAGTCCAAAGTTCATGTGATCTAGCTAATCGGATTTATATAGAACCTTCAAATAAATACACTTTACAAAGACATGGCAAAGCGCGCACCAGTTGCAATTTTTTTTAAAGTCACAGAATGCAGTGTTTTTATATACAAGTAATTTATCTGTAATAACGTGCAGTTTGGATTGATTTCAAGACATCCCTTAATACAAGCTCGAAACTGAGTACAATTGTTATAGGTACATTTTAATCGTAGTTTATAAGGCTAAAATTCGGAGTTTTATCTTTGCAGTGGCCATAGCCTACTGTACAGCTTTGCGCTTAGCAACAAACACACAAAATGACCTTTTGCATTTGGAGGCAGTGATGTCCCATGAAGGGCTTTTATCATCTGTTGTTGTCTCTTTTAAATCCCGCTACGCTACACAGCAGTTAGAAATTAAACTCATATAGAATAGCTATATGCTGAATATGGCATTGTTGCAAACATAAGTGCATATATGCAAAGCGATCAAAGCTTATTCTTATCATAAAATATTAGCGCCAAATTTTGTCTTCGTTTTTTTTTTTTATATAATGTTGTAAGTTCACATGTATCGCTCAGGTCATTAAATCTCGTCAAAAGTAACACGCACGAATATATGTATTACGAAAAATATACGTCTTTTTCTGAATCTCAAATAATCCCAGTAGTAGCTATACCTATACTATTCTGAATTACTAATCTTGTCAAAACTAACTATCCTTCCTTTAGCTTCATTTAACTCTCAAATCCTTCCACTGATGGCTATACCCACACTAACCTGAATTACAAGTCTTGCCAAAGCTAACTACATTCCACTTTAAGCTGTATTTTTTATAAACTAAGTACCAGTTTATCAGAGCTTTGGTTGTATATCTAATCTAGTCTTATCTCACCCTTTGACCCTGTCAGTATCACATACAGCAGACCTAAATCACATCTCTAAACACTGTAAACCTAGTAATATGCTAACAATATCCTTAGATGTATTTTATATTACTTACCTAGTAATATGCTAATACTATCCTTAGATGTAGTTTGTATGTTAACAATATCCTTAGATATATTTTGTATCCTAACAATATCCTTAGATATATTTTGTATGCTAACAATATCCTTAGATAATGGTTGGAGACGGCTTGAATGGGTAATGAAGAAAAACCTTAGATGTATTTTGTATTCTTTGAATGCTTACTTCATTAAACTTTAGTTGAATTTATGAATATGAAAATACTAACAATAACTTATATTAAAGTTTTTCTTCATTACCCATTCAAGCCGTCTCCAACCATTATTAGTCTGAAAGTGGGTTCCTCGTCATCGAAATATCCTTAGATGTATTTTGTAGTCTTTACCTAGCAATATGCTAACAATATCTTTAGATGTATTTTGTATTCTTTACCTAGTAGTATGGTAACAATATCCTTAGATGTATTTTGTATTATTTACCTAGTAGTATGCTAACAATATCCTTAGATGTATTTTGTATTCTTTGAATGCTTACTTCATTAAACTTTAGTTGGATTTATGAATATGAAAATACTAACAATAACGCTAATAATATAATCTTCTGAATACTAACAGCGCCGCAGCTTTGTTTAATGAACAGTAAAATAAATGGTAACCAGTTTCTTTGTTCTCTAACTCCTTGAGTAGAAATGATATAATTATTTTAGGACCATATTTAATCTTAATAATCTCAATTATTCTAAATCTTTAGTCTTACCTCATCTTGTGAATACTTACTATATCTTACATTTAACTATATCTCAAATTTTCTTAATGTTGACAATATTGGACGTGTTGTTGTATCTTCAACCATGTTGATGTCAACAATATCAGACTTCTAGTTTTACCTCTAATCCTTTTGAAGATAGCAATATCAGACTGATAGCAGTATTTCTAATCCTGGTGCATGTAATGTTTAGCGCTTAATAGAGTATATCTTCGCAATACCAAAGATAATCCGTAAACAGCATATTAGTCTACGCCTCAATATAGTAACAGATGTGTAAGGCTTTCATTTAACACTAACTGGTTATAGAAAATCATGTCTGTCCTGAGTTTAAGCTAATTACGAAAATATAATCTTTCGATTACAGAATTGAATTTTAAATCGTGAACTATCTCTGTTACCTCTTTGAATTTTCCGTAATTATTATCAAACTTATTTCCCCACTATCTACCATTAAAACTGACCACGCTAATAAATTAAAAATAAACCTTTATTAAATAAACATTCTTTCTTAGTCGTCGACGCTGTATGCGCGAGAGCTTGGGTAAAGGGCTTTGGGTCAATATTTATTTATCGATTTCTGCTCATGCTCGTTTGTCCTAAAGACATATTGTAATAGTTATCAAGCAGTTGTAGTAAAAAGACATATTTTAGGTAAATAATTCAGTCGATTTTTGTATGATTAACAGGACGATTGCTCTCACCAGACCTTAAGAATGGACTTCTTGGCATCTTCTTTTCATATACTACAAAATTTAATTTCTAAGAAAGCAAACATGATATTTTGCTAGCATATAAAAGATGACAAAACAAGCTAAACTAGAATAGAAATACAACGAAGTGTTACAGTTTGTTTTAGATTTTTTCTCGAGTTGTATTATATTAGTTGATATAAGGGAAGAATAAAGAGTTACTTACAAACTCTCCACATGTCTTCTCAATCATATCTTAAGTCATAATTAGATGTGTTTAATGTAAACAAGATGTTTAAAGGCGTAACGAAAGAAGGCTTTGAACCGCACTGTAAACTGTCTTGCATACGTGAAGATGCTTATGGTATCTCACATGACCAAATGTATAGGATTAATACCATGCGATTTGTCTAAAATTAACTTATAATAACTAATCACTAAGTCCACTGTCGCCTCTAAACAGATGTTACAGCATGAGATTAGTACATATCTGCTGTCAACTGCTAGGAAATCATATGTGATATGTGTTAAGCTGCTAACTTAGAGCAGAAGAAATATACAATGTTTTGTGGAATAAATATAACAGAGAGAATGTAAAAGCGTCAATGGTTGTTCTTAGAGTACAGATCTGTCTTTAATATTGTTCTATGTGCTTATATAACACCGCTAGTGCACAGAACTGTCTTTAATATTTTTCTATATATATGTGTGCTTATATAACGCCGCTGCAAGAAGGTACACATAAAAATGAAACTTTTCCGCGTATGTTTATCACAGTTGTTTTCCAATGGGCGAGTACCGAACGGAAAAATACATACTTTGGTTGATCATGTTATAATATGCGAATTGTCAAAACAGACACTTTGCAAGCTTTCAGTTGGAGCAGTGAATAAAAACATTATAGACGCAACTCGTTAAATTATAAAATGTTGTTAACTGAACAGATACGGCCACAACACAATATTTCGGGTTCAACGTGATTGAAATATATATAGAACTCCACGATAGTTTGTTCTATTTTGACCAGTGATAATGAAGATGTATTGACTATCTTTTTATGAACAATCAGACATTGATCAGAAATTAGGCAACCTAAATGAAGTTTATATGGTATAAAACTCTTTAACTGAACATTAGCTAACAGCAAAAGTGATTTTCCTGAGTATATGGGAATTAGTTATGAGAGTTTAAAAGTCCCGAATGCAACTCTGAAATACAAGTTGTCTTTAAAACATATTTGTTTTAACTCCCCATAATGAAATAGATGAGTGGTATATCTTTGTTTTCTGTCCTTTGTGTATTATATTTCTTTAAACACACAAACTACTAAATGATTTACATGTAAGGATGAGTCTTTTCACTATTAGCTTGTTTGTATCTACTGTTTTTACACACACATTCCACTAGTTTTTCAACCAATCAGTTTATTGTGTATTATATTTCTTTAAACACACAAATTACTAAATGGTTTACATGTAAGGAGGAGTCTTTTCACTATTAGCTTGTTTGTATGTACTGTTTTTACACACACATTCCACTAGTTTTTCAACCAGTCAGTTTATCCGATTGTCAGTGATCCTTCCGCCAATTAAACTGTTATTGTATATGGACAGAGTATTCTGTGTGCAGTGGGAGTAAGGTGTGAATAAAGTTTCTGTGTGCAGTGGGAGTAAGGTATGAATAAATATTCTGTGTGCAGTGGGAGTAAGGTGTGAATAAAGCTTCTGTGTGCAGTGGGAGTAAAGGTGTGAATAACGTTTCTGTGTGCAGTGGGAGTAAAGTGTGAATAAAGCTTCTGTGTGCAGTGGGAGTAAGGTGTTAATAAAGCTTCTGTGTGCAGTGGGAATAAGGTGTGAATAAATATTCTGTGTGCAGTGGGAGTAAGGTGTGAATAAAACTTCTGTGTGCAGTGGGAGTAAAGGTGTGAATAACGTTTCTGTGTGCAGCGGGAGTAAGGTATGAATAAAGCGTATGTTATTCTCGAACCTACTTAAGAGCAGCAGTCCCATCTCTAGTTACCATCTTGGTTCCGAAGATCCTTCAGAAACAGCGTTTCATTAAAGTTTCAAAACCTCACGGCAAACGGTTTATCGCAATCTGTCAAATTAAGATTAGACTCCTAGGATGCTCCTCCGCTACAATGGATTCGGACCACACCCAGTGCAAGGACGAATAAATGAAAGTAATAAATTTTGATATGAGCAGTTCGTGTTTGCTGCCACAGTGAAGTCTATACAAACTAGTCGTCTACGTACGAGTTTTTCTCTCTCTCTCTCTCTCTCCATTCACCGTTTCTCGCTTGCTGCAGAGATACTGATCATTACCTGTTATGCAGGTGGCAATAAAAAACCATTTTAAACGAGACCAACAAACACCTGCCCTGTCGCAACGTACTCATACTGAGCTCTCTTAACATGGCAAATTTACTGAACATATCAGAAAACGTTTTATTTTTGTTTTCAAAAGTTTTACGAAAGTCCTCACTCATTCACTGTTTCAATGAACAAAGTCTTCTTTGTACTGTATATATTTCGTAATCTTGTTTTCAAAAGTTTTACGAAAGTCCTCACTCATTCACTGTTTCAATGAACAAAGTTGTCTTTGTACTATATATATTTCGTAACCTTGTTTTCAAAAGTTTTACGAAAGTCATCACTCATTCACTGTTTCAATGAACAAAGTT
>NW_013665696.1:778646-783748 GCF_000517525.1 Limulus polyphemus | reverse complement strand
GTCTTTGTACTATATATATTTACGTAACCTTGTTTTCTAAAAGTTTTACGTAAAGTACATCACTCATTCACTGTTTCAATGAACAAGTTGTCTTTTACTGTATATATTCGTAATCTTGTTTTCAAAAGTTTTACTAAAGTCCTCACTCATTCACTGTTTCAATGAACAAAGTTGTCTTTGTACTGTATATATTTCGTAATCTTGTTTTCAAAAGTTTTACGAAAGTCCTCACTCATTCACTGTTTCAATGAACAAAGTTGTCTTTGTACCGTAGATATTATATAATAACGTGTTCTTGCTTTCACACATCAAACAATCGTATAATAGTGTGGTACAACATACTGAACCAGACTTTGACGTAGACATTTAGTAACGTGTAACCAGTAGTCAGTTTATTCTTAAAACTTGCATCAATATTTATTTCGACATAACTGTTCATCATCGAGATCGCGTCATAAGACGTACACTTTTACGAACACATATCTAAGAAAGATGCATCATGAACAGAAACGAACCCCGCCAGAAGATAACCCATATTTCATACTTAGTAATCAATTAAGCATATTCAAGCATATCAAAAGAACAAATAAGGCTCGTTGAATATAAACACATAGCTCAGCTTAATAATATGTTTTACCATGTGGTTATTGCTGTCAATGAAGACGTTTACGATAGCTTCAAACAACATGAACTTGGCTAAAATGATAAATACCCCAACTTATAGCTAACTATATATATATACATATACGGCATACTGATATTTCTTACTGTCTTACTTATTATGTTCTCTCCAACTTACAAAGAAACCGAGTAAAAATAATCAAACAACATAGTCTTGTACGTTAAGGTGATACTCATTATACGAAATGATAAAATATCTCCAGTATAATTATGAACAAATATTTATCTTATATGAATCTTTTTAGGGGAGTGTGTGCATATAACACCTGGCTTTCCTCCTAATGAGTCACCTGCATTAAGTCACTCAAAAGTCATTCGAAGGTAATTCCAATTATCATTCTCATATGGGTTTGCGTGAAGTAGGGACCATCTGTTATAAAATGGTATTTATGGAGAGCAAGCAGAATTGAGCCTCTACCCTGTACCCCCACAGTCTCGTCACGATATCTCATTTTATCATGTATTTCCTACCAACGTCCACGTTAAATATATCACTCCTTTGGGAAACGAGCTGATGATGATCATACTACTTTTAATCATCATACTTAAAATAAGGAAAAATGCATCCTATAAAAAAAGCTTTAGTATTAGGTCTATAATCACAGTACTGTTATTTATGTATATGAAAGTTTATTCGGCGAATTTACGTGTTTTTTTTTAATTCATTTTTGACACTTCTTACTTAAAGTTTGTTCTTCAAAACAGTTGTGGTCAGACCGGATGTTCTTTCATCTATTGAAGATTTCGATCTAAAACTTACACGTTTTTTTTCCATTATATTTTATACGTAAAACAGTCGTTTTACCAATGAACAGATAGATATTATTATATATTTCCCGGTTATTCAAACAATGTATCTTTCACTTAGTTATAATAATGAACTATAAACAAGCGAAGTTAATAAAAACTTGGTCATAACGTATGCTGTTTTTCTAAAATTCAGACATTTTAATTAACTCGGTATTTCGTAATTTGAAGAACGCAACCGTAGCTAACGAACTTTATTTTATTTTTTTGTGTTGCTTTGAAGGTTAACAAGTAAAACACACTACGGACCAATCTGATATTGTAAAATATGATAATAACAACCTTAAAACTAGAGGTACTTGTAAAATTTACATAATCCAAAGTCTTTTTTATGTGTGTGTTTTTTACTCATGAGCCAGTGGAGAGTTTTTTAATGCGTCTCTTCGAGATTTAATTTACTTAAGATTTCAACGATAGATGGCACTAAGTACGAGCTATTACACTCTTACTGAAGTTTTTTTATTTTTGGTGGAGGTGTCCTCGCCACTATGACAACAGACGACTACACCCACAAAGCTGATAAATGACATACATTGTGTCTCCAAGTGTTCATTATGTGTAATTGAGCACATTGAAAATTTATCTCGAATTATGGACGTTTTGTCTCAAGTGTATATTTTAATAGGCAGGGTTCTTCATTTGCTAAACATACAGTCTCATGTTTAAACACGAGCCGCCTTAGCTCCTTCAAGCCAATCAACCTTGGTTTCACTCTTTTTTTCGATGAAAACAACGGTCGTGGGGGTTAAAATTGACATAGGCTTTAAGACAGAATTCTCACAACCGTTTTATAATTTCTATAATTGGCTATCTGCATGTGAGAACAATACAACATAGCTTTAACTGCTCTTGCTAGACACACTCCATGCCATATATAAGAAGTCACACCCGGCGTAATCACTCGTAATTTTCATAAATTTTCTTTCTAGAAAGCTTGACAAAATATCCTCTATAATTATCAGTAACTCATAATATTCGAACTTCCTGAGTTAAGATTTTGCCTTGAATCTTAGCTCTCACCACTAACTCCAAAGCGTAGGTCGTCTTTAAGATATCTTTATATAATAACATTTTAGGGGAAATATCTATCTATCTATCTATCACCAGATTTTAAGTTAATTTTTTGTTCCGTATCTAGCTATAAATCTGGTTAGTCACTTATCGTTTTGCTTATATCTATCCAATTTTTATGTAATCTATATACCGGATCATTTCACAAGATGAATGTAACACAAATCAAGGTTTTTAACCTGTTATAAATTATGATCAAATACTAATCAGTGTACTCACATTAAACTAGGATTTTTCAATATGAGGATTATGCAAAGAACCAGGTATTTCTGTTAGAAAGAGCACCCCATTTAAGCTTCTTTCACCAACAACATGAAAACATGTACCACATAGACAAAAAGTGAAATAGAAACCGAAGGTTTTTAATAAGTTGCTTAAGATTTTGTAAAGTATTTTGCAAATCAACATGAATAATTGAAATCCAACTCTTTAGAATAATATCAAGATAAAAAGACAACGTATATATATATATGTGTGTGTGTGCGTGTAAGTTTAATACCACGCATTCGCGTTCAATACGTACTCTGCTAATCAAATTTCATGCATGCAACTTTTTCAGTGTTTTTTTAGTACTTATATAGTTTAAAGGTGAAAGTTCAAGATATCTAAACATATATTAAAGATTTATGGTATTATTTTCATACCTTTGTTTTATACTTTTTGAAGCTAGGTATCAGTTTTTTGTTGTTCATTATTTTAAGTAATATGTATATAGCTCAATAACAGTTAACGAATGGGTTCAAACACATCAAGTGAATCAAAGTTCAGTTTAAACTGGAAAACTCTTGTGACTTTCTGGTAGAGACCTGCCATCTTCTGGACGATCGAGGAAATACTGTATTCCATAATTAATCGAGGAAGTATTGTATTCCTCAACGAATCGAAAAATGCTGTGTTACATAATGAATCGAGGAAATACTGTATTCCATAATTAATCGTGGAAGTACTTCGTTCCTCAATGAATCGATGAAATGCTGTGTTCCATAATGAATCGAGGAAATACTGTATTCCATAATTAATCGAGGAAGTACTTCGTTCCTCAATGAATCGATGAAATACTGTATTCCATAATTAATCGAGGAAGTACTGTATTCCTCAATGAATCGAAAAATGTTGTGTTCCACATTTTCTTAATTTTATACCTTAATTTAAAAATGGGATATTTTACTAGTCGAGAAATTTTTCTGTTCATCTCGAGTAGGAGAATACGTTTAATATTCTTTCACTCATCTTACTTAACTTAAAGCACTAAAGGCGATTAGGTTTGAAACGTCATATTGGTTGTCTTAACGTGTCCCGAAGGTATCAATAAGTTAGGATCTTCATTATGGAACACAGCATTTCATCGATTCATTGAGGAACGAAGTACTTCCTCGATTAATTATGGAATACAGTATTTCCTCGATTAATTATGGAATACAGTATTTCATCGATTCATTATGGAACACAGTACTTCCTTGATTCATTATGAAACATAGCCTTTCATTGATTCATTGAGGAACACAGTACTTCCTCGATTCATTGTGGAACACTTCTCCCTCTATTAATTGCATGGTATTCAATATTTTACTGGTTCAGTGATTTCACACGGAGTCATAGAGACAAAAAAAGTCCACGAAACTATGGAATAAAAAAAAGAAACTACACATATACTGGATATCAGGTTTAATAAATCTTTATAGATTTTTTTAAAGATATTCTTTGTAATATTCTTATTAACCCATACTGTCTGGCTTTGATTTTTCCTAAAAATGTTTATGATAATAATGTTCAAAGCGTAGATTTATAACACAACATTCAGCAGACGAAAATAGTAGATTCTTTGTTTCGTGAGTAGATATCTGAAACTGTTGGCGTCATTTTTCATATTCATATAAAACCCTGTTTTTAACGGTTGGAAAAACTGTAGAAAAGACAGAGTCTCAGTTGATAGCGTGTGATCACTATGTTGAATATGCATTTTCGTGTTCGAACCAATGAAGTATTCATTAACTCGTGCAAATAGCACAGGTATTTAACAAATAACTAACAATCACGACAACGCAAACCGAGAAACTTCGTGCCACACCTATATTATTACATGATTAAAACATTTTGCGAAAATGCAAAAAAAAAGTAGAGAAAAGGAGTATTTGAGATTGAATGTACTGAAGTGAAATAATTTACTACGTTTTGACAAACTTTGTTAGTTACGTAAATTAATACGAATTACAAACAAATGCAACCAAATCCGTAAAGAAATTATTACAATCAATGCAAAATTTGTATGTTCCTATGATTAGATTTTCGAGCAAAGTCTCAAAAGGCTATTTATGAAAATAGCCGTTCGTAATCTTGAACTGCGAGACTAGAGAGTTGACAGTTAATCAAGAGGGCGACTCTCTACCTCTTAGAGACTAGAGAGTTGACAGTTAATCAAGAGGGCGACTCTCTACCTCTTAGAGACTAGAGAGTTGACAGTTAATCAAGAGGGCGACTCTCTACCTCTTAGAGACTAGAGAGTTGACAGTTAGTCAAGAGGGCGACTCTCTACCTCTTAGAGA
>NW_013665696.1:775128-777646 GCF_000517525.1 Limulus polyphemus | reverse complement strand
TACCTCTTAGAGACTAGAGAGTTGACAGTTAATCAAGAGGGCGACTCTCTACCTCTTAGAGACTAGAGAGTTGACAGTTAGTCAAGAGGGCGACTCTCTACCTCTTAGAGACTAGAGAGTTGACAGTTAATCAAGAGGGCGACTCTCTACCTCTTAGAGACTAGAGAGTTGACAGTTAGTCAAGAGGGCGACTCTCTACCTCTTAGATTACTTCTAATCAAACAGTGGTACTTGACTGCTGCTCTCATAATAATACCCACAGCTCCAAAGTGCAGAGCGAGAGTTTGCGACAACGAGACGCGAACCATTAATCCTTGGATTCACAATCCCGGATTTGGACGCCTGACTTTACACTGTAAGGGTAATATAATTTTCTAGTCAACAATTTGGCGAAACGAACCTTCATCCGGTAGATAATTTCAATAAATGGACGAACGGCAAAAATAACTTGAGAAATTATTCAATCCATTAAATTATTATTTGTTTTGTTTTATACATTTTAAAGCAAAATATCAGGTTAACTTTAAGATAAAACTAATTCCATTTCTTCGTGAATGTGTATATTTAAACTGTGATCAGGAACAGGGAGAAATCGTGCGAAAATATGACGCATGCGTACCATCTTTTTATAACGACTAGCCCCCCAGTGGCACATCCGTATGTCTGCAGACTTACAATGCTAGAAATCGGGTTTCGATACCCGTGGTGGCAGAGCACAGATGCTAGCCCATTGTGTAGCTTCGTGTTTAACTTCAAACAAACAATCTTATAACAACTAAAAGCAGTTGTGAGCCCCCCAGTGGCACAGCGGTATGTCTGCGGACTTACAACGCTAGAATCCGGGTTTCGATACCCGTGGTGGGCAGAGCACAGATAGCCCATTGTGTAGCTTTGTGCTTAATTACAAACAAACAAACAAAAGCAGTTGTAATGCATGATGAAAGTTAGATAGTATAATCTGAGCTCGTATGTTTTGGTGACACTTTTCTTTCCTTTCTCGGTGATAATTAATAAAAAAAGTTTTTTCTTGTATTTCAGCAAATCAATCAGACCTTAATTTGTCTGAAATTGTTTGCTTTTCTGGAGAGGAGTAACATATGTACTTACGATACATCGGTTACTCCGCAGTGTTTGGTGAATAAGTACGTACAGGGTCATTAATTTTCAAAATTTTCATCAGATTTAATGAGTACAAACTGCACACAAAAAGGCCGGTTCTTCGATTTTGTTGGTACGGTTTCAATATAGACTTTGTTTAGTTTACTGGTTTGTTGGACTTTCCTACAAACAGTCCTTTACCTGTGCGTTTCGAACATGAACATTATTTTCTGTCATTAGTTCTTAAAGTCAATTTTAGTGTCATCCTATTTCACGGTCAATTTCCCCGAATTGGAATTACTTAATAGCGTCAAGTAATCAAACCTATTGTGCTTGAGTCTTTGAACGGTAAGTGTGAACTTTCTCGAAAACAAATTTCAGCTAATACAACAGAATAACACGACAAAGAGGGGAAAAGGGTGCAAAACAAGCAAAGTTTAGCAAATATTTACTCATTTTCCGTTTTCAGACCTGGATATAACCAACACTACATAAATTAAAGCTGGTTTGATCTGTTGTTGCTTGTATTCTGAAGCTTCGTGATGATGAGTTTGTTCAACTTTTGTTACGTTTTGAACACGGGTACTGTTTCTTTTCTTTTTTCTTTTTTGTCTTTTAACGCCTCCATGACTCGTATTGGAAAATTCGCGTGTTTTAATTTATAGCTCAGATAAGGGTCAGTTCTTGTTTCGGTCGTGCACGAGCTTACATGGATTTCAATAATAAATACACGAGAAGTGTAAATTGATAATAAATAATGACTAGAAAGAGAACCTTGTATTTAAAAAGTGATTATATCTTTAAAAACGTCTTGTCTTAGAGAGACAGGTTTTCACTAGAGATAAGTTTTAAAACCGTTTAGTCTCCCGGTGAGTCAACGGTAAAACTACGAACTTTGTAACGCTAAAATTTGGGATTCGATTCCCCGCGGTGGATATAGCAGATAAACCAGAGTAGCTTTGCTCTAAAACAATTAAAATGTAATATTGCATACCTAAATTGTTTTCCTCATAAAGACAAATTTCTTTTATTTCTCTCTCTTTCTTCCATCAACACTAAATTTGTAATCTATCTATATACTGCTAAAACTCTGAGATCGTTTGTTTGTTTGTTTTCTTGTCTGTAATTAAATACAGCAAAAACGGCGTACAATAGCGCCATATTTGTAATGAATTGAGAATAGAAAGAGAATAAAACAAGTTTCGTTGAAATCGGGCCGTTTTTCGGGTCACTTTTATAAACATTTCTAGCATGAGTAATTTTACATCACACTATCGTTCATGCTCGTTACGAAACTTCTTCGTTCAAATCTATTTCCCTGTCATTGTTCCCATCTTCATTAAAAGGCGTAAGATGACAAAAACAAGGTCTTGAAGAATTTCTCAATAATGTGCCTTGGTTATGGTAGGTAATTCGAAGA
>NW_013665696.1:767549-775022 GCF_000517525.1 Limulus polyphemus | reverse complement strand
GCCATATTTGTAATGAATTGAGAATAGAAACAGAATAAAACAAGTTTCGTTAAAATCGGGCCGTTTTTCGGGTCACTTTTATAAACATTTCTAGCATGAGTAATTTTACATCACACTATCGTTCGCGCTCTTTACGAAACTTCTTCGTTCAAATCTATTTCCCTGTCAATGTTCCCATCTTCATTAAAAGGCGTAAGATGACAAAAACAAGATCTTGAAGAATTTCTCAATAATGTGCCTTGGTTATGGTAGGTAATTCGAAGAAAAAATAAAGTCTTACCGTTTCTTATTTGTAGAAGGTTTAAGAGGAAAGACCACAAGATAATGAACTAATTCATCACAACTCTGACTTCACTTTTTTTGAAAAATGAAATGGTCTTTTCCTTTACTTCCGATCAACAATCAAAGATCTTTTCTTGAATTATGAATAACACGAATAGATTGAAATATTTAATTAAATTATCTCAAAATAAACCTTCATTTCGGTGCAATATTGAAATTATCTTGAATTCTTCATAACCTCTGAATTAAATGCTTGCCCGGGTGCAAGAACACTGTCCAGAGCAGATTATGCTTATAGTGGCTTTCTATTGGAAATAGGCTTGACATGCTGATTGAAAATGACAGAAAGCACACTGAACACCTTCTATGTCAAATTTTGAAACACCTTATATTAAGTTCAAACCTATATGGATATGAATTATGATTCTGAATGTTTCTCTGGTGAAATTTAGTTTCCTCTTGAACAAGCAGTTTTCTAAGAGATTGTAATTTCAAATATGGCGTTTTCTTTGTAACCACCCTGTACTTGTATCTATAAACAAAAATTATGTGTGATTACATAGAGTTCATGCATATTTTAAGACATGTAGTACTCATTCACAACGGCCACGAGTGCACTCTTTACATGGTGATATAATATATCATATTTAGGAGATTTTTGGTTTCCATTTCCTTTGGATGAAATTGTAATTAATGATATTCTATTATGTTTTCTTCTTGAAAAAGTTAGAATTTCAAAAAGGAAATTACTTATTCAATCATAATAAATAACTGAATTTCTTAACTTAGCTGTCTCGCATATATATATATAACAAATTCTAACACTTAAAGCTTATTTTTACGTCTAGTATAATTCTGACATAACTACATATTTTCTATATTTATCTAGGAATCCTAATATGTTTAGGGTAGTTAAGTCTTATCTTTTCATCATTCTTTGATTAATGGCATATAAATTGAAAATATCACAAGTGAAAAAACAAAAAAGGCTCAACAGTATACTTTCAAACAATTTTCACTGCTTTGTTTTTTTGTTATTATAAACAAAGATAGGCGATGGGCTATCTGTGCTGTGCCAACCAAGAGTATCGAAATCCCTTTTTTTCTTGTATTATAAACTTTCAGGCTTACGGCTGAGCCACTGGGGGCACATTTTCATTACAGAACTCTTTAAAAGAAGTAATGCATCAGCCATGTATGTTGCCGTAACATCTGACTAATGTCTGCTGTATCGAAAATCAATTCCATAAAACATTAAAAGGTTAATTTTTTTTAAAATTTTAATCCATAAAACATCCTTCAATTAGTTTTAAAAGAACATTTCATCAGTGTTATTTTTCTCAATGCTTTGAGCTTATGCCTTGGTATTTTGAACAAAAGGGGCCAACATTAGTAACTGTGATATTAATATCTAATACCAGTGGCACATCGGTATGTCTGCGGACTTATAACGCTAGAAATCGGGTTTCGATACGCCTGGCGAGCAGAACACAGATAGCTCATTGTGTAGCTTTGTGCTTAACTACAAACAAACAAGTAAATATTGAGTCGATAAGGAAATGATGAAAATCCCATCACGATATTTAAACCGATTTGTTTTATCAATTTTGAACAAAATTCCAAAAAATTTCCTTATGAATAGTTGAATGAGCGGTTTCTGAATATTGTACGTGCAGTATTGTTTTGATGTTTTTAGGATTTCTAATTTTGTAGAAAAGAAATTATGTCAACGTTAGTCGACACGTGGACCAAGCGGCTAAATTACAAACTTTAAGATTCGGATATATTCGTCCCTCATTTTGTAATGTTGACCAGAAAGAGGTCAACCAGTAAGTAGTACTCTCGTTTCATATGCAATACTTCTAAATCGAATAGCGGGATAAACTGTTAAGGTTATAACCCCCAGTGTACTAAAAACTAAGTCACTCCAGGCTCAAAGAATTTCAGAAAAAAGTTTTCGCATTATTTATGTTTTAACCAGTATTTCGATACTAATGTGATAGCTGAAACTTGACACTCTTGTCTACTGTCCCTGGGTTAAACCATATATGGTGACGCAATTATTTCAGTTGTATCTAAATTGATGCATTTGAAACGCTTATTTCAGCCTCATATCAAGAAAGTTTAAACAGGTTATTTTCTAGTTTGTTTGGAACACAAAACCAGTTTCTTTTGTGAAAGAAGCTACCTTCAAAATCTTTTTATACTTATGCTAACCTTTAATACGTTGCCACAGCTTACAGTGTTTTAACCACAGGTGCAAACTAAGAAGTAAAACAAACAAAAATGTTACTAAGCAACGACGAAAAGTCTTCAAGAATAGTGGTAACTAAATCAAAGATTAAATTAATCAAAAACGTTTCTCCACTTCCATAAAGGACAAAAATATTTTCTTTTTCCCCTTTGTCTGTGACAAGAAAATCAATATCGATTACAAAAAAACATAGTTCTCTTTTAAGTTAGGGGGAAGCAACAACATTTGTCGTGTAAGAAAAAAAATATACCCCATTTTCTGTGATTCATACCTTGTAGGTGGAATACTGAAAAGAAAGCTGTTGTGGTTTATTTTATATTCGACCTTTTTTCAAGATTTTACCATAAATGTCTTTCCTGAATGCTTTAAAAACGGTACGCGCCCTCTTGCACGTGGTCAAATTCCCGAAGACTAACCTTTTACTGTATTTTACACATCATCAACTTTATAACAGTTACATACCGTTAGAGCCGTGGGTTTCATATTGAAGACGACACCCTCGAACTGTGGCTATCTCAAAAGTTGGCTTTTGTCGTCTAAAAAACGAAACCATCTCCTTATTTTCTGTAACATAGTTAGCATACGATGGTACACCCGTTTGTTGTTTGGGGATCTATTGTTACGTGGCATGTGTGTGGGGAGAACTAAGTCTTGAAAATCTATATGAACTACCTTAGGTGCTGGCAAACATCCATGCTTCCACCCACACCTACCCCCTTTACATTTTGAATTTTGTATGCAGCTATCAACCCCACCTGTGGCCTGATCTCTTGTTATTCGAAGTTAACGTGTGTGATGTATATCCAACAAAGATTCATTGGAGTGGCCATCGCAGAGATGACCCTGAATCATCAGGGAGTTATAGGAGTTTCTTCTGAAAATAATTATACCTTGCACTAAAACTCCTCGAAATAATGAATACTTCGTTCAAAGATTAACATTATCTGTTATCTATCCTTATTTATCTGCTGTCATGTGAACTTAATCGATACATATTTTCTGGTCGTATGATTATGATGAAAATCTATATGACAAGTGATAACTAATCTATATAATAACAGCTAACTGATCTATGTATAATAAATATATCAGAATTAAATAACAGTGGTATCTACTCTATATCACAAAGGTTATCTATTGTATGTATCATAAACAAATATGCTCTTTTCTATATGATTATAACAACTCTTCTGAATACTTTACGTTTTTAAAGAATTGTTAAACAATTACAACAAATGAATATATTTCTACTGAAATTGGCACTTATTCTGCTAGCTTATGAAGAAAACAAAGCACTTTATAATTTCTTTTATGGTGAAGAAAAACAGATCCTAAATTACGTGTGTTCTAAAATACATAAGTTATACCTTGATAACCACTAGTTCAGCATATCAGACTGTCCGTGTATAGACGCAGGGGATAAGAATTAGCATTTAATGATGAGAGAGTGTTATTTTGCTTGTTTTGAAAACCTTATGAAATTTCGTATTTTACTTTACTGACTCTTTTGAAGCCCTAGTACCAGCAACTAGGTAAGTTTACTGACTCTTTTGGAGCTCTAGTACCAGCAACTAGGTAAGTTTACTGACTCTTTTGGAGCTCTAGTACCAGCAGCTAGGTAAGTTTACTGACTCTTTTGAAGCTCTATTACTAGCAACTAGGTAAGTTTACTGACTTTTTTTGAAGCTCTAGTACAAGAACTAGGTAAGTTTACTGACTCTTTTGGAGCTCTGTTACCAGCAACTAGGTAAGTTTACTGACTCTTTTTAAGCTCTAGTTCCAGCAACTATGTAGGTTTATTGACTCTTTTGAAGCCCTAGTATCAGCAACAAGGTAAGATTCTAATTCATGCAAAGATAAAAATTACTATTGAAATTCACACAGTGTTGTTATCGCGATGTGTACACCCCATTAATTTATGTCCTAAAAATCAGATGAAAATCGATGCGTGGAAGCAACTGTTACCAAAGTTACCAGAAGTTGTGTACACTTAACGTTTTAATGTATACAAGAAACAGATGAAGAAATGCAGAAGCGGCTGTTTGGTGTTATATGTTGTATCTTCTTGCACAGTTTCCTGGTTAAAAAACACACAAATATCATTGTTTATATATAAGTATAAAATATATCTTCAGCATGTATTCGAAAAAACGAAATTTAATACAAAACTAACGCCACTGTGCTTCGTTACTTTATCTATTTGTAAGCCAACAGCATCAACATTATCCTATGTATCTATGCAACTAGTAGTATCATCTTGAAACGTTTTACAGCATCCCGCCTATGATACTTAAATATGATTTGATACTCATCACGTAAGAACATTGAGATTGAAAACTGAAAAATTAATGCTTAGATACATATTATTTACGCGGAGAAATGCCTGCTTATTTTGTATTAAAACAGCTCTACAGTTATTTCACGTTATCTAATTTACTATGATAGCCCATACTAACACACACACACACACACACATACATACACGTGTTCTCTAATTTATTTATAAAAGCATTACAAAACCCTTATTTCACTTCATGTAATCCATGTATACATTACATAATGAGCATTATGTGATTTATATGTAACAAATGTTATATAAACTAAATTAGTATGTGTGTTTTCTTATAGCAAAGCCGTGTCGGGCTATCTGCTGTGTCCACCGAGAGGAATCGAACCCCTGATTTTAGCGTTATAAATCCGAAGACTTACCGCTGTCCCAACGGGGAACGTTAGTATACGAAAATGAAATATATCGGATCTAAATAGTAAGTGATATCAGATCTAATATGATTATGTTTTATCTGAAATATGTATAACAAGCGATATATTTGCGGTTATATGTCGTTGTATTCTTTCTTTAGTACACGTTCGACTAAAATCAGTATTTTATTTTGCAAATTAACTATTGAATTTTCTTGTGAATTTTTTATAAAAGTATTATCAGAACGCTTTAGAGAAAACAGTTATAAAACTTATGAGTGAAAACAAAGACGAATATATTATAATATGTCAACCACACTACGTATACCATATCCAAGGCTGGCAAGGCCTTTCGCCAAATACCAGGGTTCTTCAGGCCGACTAGGTGCTATTGATATCACCAGTTTTCGTGAATAACGACTGTTATGGTGTGGACTTAATTAAGTAAGTGAATAGTAATTATTATCAATAATATTTATGTCATTTACTAATCAGATTTATAGGGCAAGTATTAATGACACAATATTATTTATTTACTTTATATTTAACGACTGTTATGGCGTGGACTTAATTAAGTAAGTGAATAGTAATTATTATCAATAATATTTATATCATTTACAAATCAGATTTATAGGGCAAGTATTAATGACACAATATTATTTATTTATGTTATATTTAACACCACTTATTATTATTATTTTATTTGAATCGTTTCGATCCTCACAAAATGTTGTTCACATATTTGGATTTTTTTATTGTAAAAAATGCTACTAGAATATGAAACGAGATATGGGAAAATTTCTACCATAAAAATATTCACTCCATAATACGTAATTTCACCAGTAGCGCTGAGCCCAGAATCTTGTCGTAATTTTTCTGGACGATCCTACTTTGTTCTATATCTGGATCTATAGATGGATCATTGTTGTTCTATAAGTAGTAGAAGTGCGGACTTGTCGCCGGGAGGCCGAGATTTGTGGTTGAGCTAACTGTGTGAATAGAGCTTAAATGGGAAGTACTCTATAACCAATTTGGTTGCATTGTTATCTTTAGTACGCACTTTTATACCAACTTAGAGTGATAAAAGGTGGCAGTTATAGGCTATATGTATAGTGCAGACTTAAGCAGCTAGGACTGATGTCACTTTTCTAGTCCATATCATAAAATATATTATTCTTACTGGTTTTTCACAGAAGTAACAGAAAAACTTTCCTCAATGGTTAAGGAGACACACTTACAAACAATTAGATGGTTAATAATATTTCTAATATTGCGTCATAGAATGCAGAAACATGAACTGTTTTCTTAAAAGCCTGTCTGCCAAAACAATCAACAGGACACGGATGACCACGACCAAGTCTGAAACTTGACGTTCTAAATATAAATCTTTAGACGCCATACTCATACTAAACTTGTTTATCAAACATGATTCGAATACCTTCTACGGACTGCGTCATGTTAATTTGGAGGAATGACCCAGAGTCATGGTGAGGGAGGAGATTCGTGTCCTTGTTTCCCGTATCTAACGCGCGAAGTAGGAAACTTAGAACTACTGGAACGCACAAAGGATTATTCCCCGTTAAATGTGTGTTTCGATTATTGGGCAACAAAACCTTTTGTTTCACTACGCAGTTAAGACTAACAATAAGCTACACGGAAGATCAACAAAACCTTTTGTTTCACTACGCAGTTAAGACCAACAATAAGCTACACGGAAGGTCAACAAAACCTTTGTTTTACTGCGCAGTTAAGACCAACAATACGCTCCACGAAAGTGGTGATGGTATGTGCGTTTTCACTTTACATATTTTAAACTTTCTAATGAGTTCTTTGTCTCATAATTTCGCGCAAAGCTATGCAAGGGCTATCTGCGTATGAGCATTTTGAACGATAAACTAGACGGAAGGCCTCTACAATCAACTCTTAAAGTATTCTTGTTTGAGCGAATGGTAGGGTTTGACTGTCACTCTTATGGCACAAAAGTGCGGAGTGCATTTTACGGCAACGAGTCAAGAAACATGGTTTTTCGGATTCACAGTCTGGACACATTACAACTTGGTCATATCTCCTTTCTTACTGTCGGATTCACAGTTCGGACACATTACAACTTGGTCATATCTCCTTTCTTACTGTCGGATTCACAGTTCGGACACATTACAACTTGGTCATATCTCCTTTCTTACTGTCGGATTCAGAGTCCAGACACTATTACAACTTGGTCAGTATCTCCTTTCTTA